>NC_057801.1:462533601-462833601 GCF_018294505.1 Triticum aestivum
AAGGAGGGTCGTCATCGACGTAGTCGATCACAGGGACATCAACATCGGTCTTGGGGTCTACCGGAGAGAAGAGGGGGAAGAAACAGTAAATACACACAAACATATGCATAACAAGACAATAAGCCGGGTTAGAGGTGTTCTAACGCAGTGCTACACGATACCGGTAAAGGGGAACAACATCCGGGAAAGTTTTTCCGGTTCCGGATGTCTGTCAGACAGATGAACTGGAGGGGAAATGTTGCATGTTCGCTATGCTAGGAACGTGTGGCCTACGAATGGACCGCGTGTTCAGATTTGTGTCATCGTTTTGAGCAACTTTCATGTAGAAAACTTTTTCATCCGAGTTATGGTTTAATTTCTATTAATTTTTAAAGTTTTATTACTATTCTGAAGTTATAATTTAATTTAATTCAAAAATCAATTAAATACTAAATGCTATGGGTACACATAGAAGTGTAGGGGGGGTGTAATGTGTGGTTGACAATGGGCCGGGGTAAAAGTCAACAGTGTACAGTCAGCAATTGACTCAGTCAACTGTCAACATGGTCAAAGGGCCCGCATGTCATGAGCTGGTGTTAAACTATTTTAACTTATTGGTTTTATTTAGCAGTGGGGCCCATATGTCCGTGGGACACGTGTTAAAATTATTTTAGTTCAACAATTTACCTAGTGCAGGCCCCATGTAATAGACTCAAAGTGGGGTGGGTTAGTACTAGAGGGGTCTTAGTCCCTAATCTAATCAGGGCCGGTCTCCATGGCAATTTCCCAGCCGGTCACACACACACACACACAGAACGCACATGGTGCTCTCGGCCATGGTCAAGGCCATAGTCAGTACTAGCAGCTACAGCGAGAGCAGGTAGGAGCGGCAATAGCAAAGAGCAGCAGCTGCGGCAAGAGTAGCAGCAGCAAAGAGCAAGGTAGCAGCGGCAGCATAACAGCAAGACAGCAGCGACAGGTAGTAGATAGCGGCAGCAGCAGTAGACAGTGGCAGTAGCAGGTAGCAGCAAGCGCGGCGGCGACCGCGGCAGCCGGCGGCCGCACAAGAGGCCGTGGACGCGGGGAGCAGGAGCAGCGCGAGCGCATGGCTCGGGCGGCGAGCGCGGCAACCGGCGAGGCGTCTGTAGGGGAGCCCAGGCACGCGTGGGCGCGGGCCAAGGGGGCGAGGACGGCAGAGGTTGCAGCATGCAGCAGCGGCATCGGGAAGCGCGGGACTGCAGGCCAGCGTGCACGCGGGGCGAGGGGAGCAGGGCGCGGGGGCTACGGGCGGCTACGGCGACAGATCGACGACGGTTAGCGGCGGCGTTCAACGGATATGTGTCTACGAGGCACATGAACGAGCAAGAGAAGGGCAAGGAAGGCGAGGAGCTCACAGAGAGTGCGAGGTCGAGGTCGAGGAGGCTGGAAGAGGTCGAACGGCGACGAATCGATGGCGAGGTGCCGCGGCCGTGCGCGGAGAGGACTTCTCTATGGCGGCGATGCGGCGCCCCCCCGCTTGAGCTGCTGCTTGGAATGGACGAGGATGAGGCGGGCGAAGCTCCTCGACGTCTTCACGTGGCTCGGGAGGACCGGTGAGGAGGTGAGGGCGACAGACGGCGTCGGGGCGGAGGGGATCCACCGCGGGAGAGTGAGGGGCGCGAGATGGGGAAAGTGGGCGCTAGGGTTTGACACGGAGAGAGAGGAGGGGCTTGGGGTGCTCTTATCCATCCCCTCAACCGCGGGATGAACGACAGCGGCGGCATCAGCGGCCATGGCGGGGTGGATGGCCGCCACAACCCCCTCCCTTGAACAGGAAGAAGGAGATGGCACCAGTGGTGGGTTGGGCCTTCCCAGCCACTTGGGCCAAATCCTAGTAGATTAGGTTGTTTTCCTTTTATTAGTATTTATTTACCTTTGTTTTTCTCCTCTGTTTGCATTTTAAATTAGATAGCAAAACGTTTCTTTTGCCCATGATATTTGGCAATTAAAACAAAGGCAATATTTTGGAGTAGCTCACAAAGTTTGGGGACATTTGGAAAACTTTAAACATTTTTAGAAAATGAAAACCTCAAGTAATTCCGTTGATCCACTTAAATAATTCCCTGGAGCTTATTGGGAATCCAAATGAGGTTGGTTCCAACATGATAAATATCAAGGGATTATTTGCCACACTTTGAACATTTTAGTTTTACTGTTTGAAGAAATAATTTATCTAACTTTATTTTAAATTTGAATTTGAACGGGGATTGGAATCAATGCGAGTTTATCAACAGTAATAGTGGTGACGTGGCGTCATTAGTAGAGGATTATTGTAGCTTAATTATCTGGGCGTCACATATGATTTGGTGATTGTATGTTGGTCGGAGTCCCGAATGAGATCACGGACATAACGAGGAGTCTCGAAATGGTCGAGAGGTGAATATTGATGTATAAGACGATTGTATTTGGACATTGGAAGTGTTTCGGTGGTACCGGGTACTTATCGGGTCACCGGAAGGGGTTCTGGGCAGCCCCGTAGGTTATTGGGCCTTAAGGGCCAAAAGGGGAAGAGCACACCAGCCCACAAGGGGCTGGTGCGCCCCTCTACCCCCTGCCCACGCACCAAAGGAGGAAGGGAATGAAAGGGGAGGCGCCCTAAGGAAGCCATCTCCCTTTCCTTTCCTCCTCATGTTCAAATAAGGAAAGAGGGGGCGCAACTAGGCAGGTGCCCTAGGGCAGCCACCGACCACTTGTAGCACCCTAGGAGCTGCCTTTCCTCCCCCACCTTGTCTTAGCCGTGTGCGGCGCCCCCGTCCACCGTTTACTCCCTCGGTCATATTTTCGTAGTGCTTAGGCGAAGCCCTACGGAGATCGCATCACCATCACTATCACCACGCCGTCGTGCTGCCGAAACTCATCTACTACCTCGCCATCTTGCTGGATCAAGAAGGCGAAGGACGTCACCGAGCTGAACGTGTGCATAACGCGGAGGTGTCGTGCGTTCGGTATTGCTCGGTTGGAGCGCGAAGAAGTTCGACTACATCAACCGCGTTGTTAACGTTTCCGCTTACAGTCTATGAGGGTACATAGACACTCTCTCCTGCTCATTGCTATGCATCTCCATGGATAGTTCATTGCATGTGCGTAGATTTTTTTTATTTTCCATGCAACATTCCCCAACAGTGGCATCTGAGCCAGGTCTATGCGTAGATGATATGCACGAGTAGAACACAAAGAGTTGTGAGCGGTGATAGTCATACTTCTTACCACCAACATCTTATTTTGATTCAGCGGTATTGTGGGATGAAGCAGCCCGGACCAACTTTACATGTCCACGCACATGAGACCGGTTCCACCGACTTACATGCAACTAGTTTTGCGTAAAGGTGGCTGGCGGGTGTCTGTTTCTCCTACTTTAGTTGAATCAAATTTGACTGCGACCGGTCCTTGAAGAGGGTTAAAACAACAAACTTGATGAATCACCGTTATGGTTTTATGTGTAGGTAAAAACGGTTCTTGCTAGAAGCCCATTACAACAACGTAAAACTTGCAACAACAAAGTAGAGGACGTCTAACTTGTTTTTGTAGAGCATGTTGTGATGTGATATGGTCAAGATATGATGTGATATATGTTGATGTATGAGATGACCATGTTTTGTAATATCGACAACCGGCAGGATCCTTAGGGTTGTCTCTTTATTGTATGAAGTGCAAGCGCCATGTAATTGCTTTAGTTTATCACTATTGCTAACTATGCGTTAGCAATAGTTGTAGAAGCAATAGTTGGCGTGACTACCTCGATACAATGACGCTAGGATGGAGATCAAGGTGTCAAGTCGGCGATGATGGAGATCATGACGATGCTTTGGAGATGGAGATCAAAAGCACAAGATGATGTTGTCCATATCATGTGACATATTTTGATTGCATGTGATGTTTATCCTTTATGCATCTTATTTTGCTTAGAACGGCGGTAGCATTATAAGATGATCCCTTCACCTAATTTCAAGATAAAAGCACTCTCCCTGAGTATGCGCTGTTGCTACAGTTCATCGTTTCGAGACACCACGTGATGATCGGGTATGATAGCCTCTACGTTCACATACAACGGGTGTAAGACAGTTTTGCACATGCAGAATACTTGTGTTAAACTTGATGAGCCTAGCATGTAAAAACATGGTCTCGGAACACTAGAGACCGAAAGTTCAAACATGAATCATATAGTAGAATGATCAACATAGAGATGTTCACCATTGATGACTACCCCATCTCACGTGATGATCGGACATGGGTTAGTTGATTTGGATCATGTATCACTTAGATAAACTTGAGGGATGTTTATTTAAGTGGGAGTTCATTAGTAATTTGATTAATTGAACTTAATTTATCATGAACTTAGTCTTGATAGTTTTGCATATCTATGTTGTAGATAAATAGCTCGTGATATAGCTCCTATATATTTTTGATATGTTCTTAGAGAAAACTAAGTTGAAAGATGATAGTAGCAATGATTCGGACTGGGTTCGTGATCTGAGGATTATCCTCATTGTTGCACAGAAGAATTATGTCCTTGATGCACCGCTAGGTGACAGACCTATTATAGGAGAGATGCAGACATTATGAACGTTTGGCAGGCTCGATAGAATGACTACTTAATATTTTAGTGCGCCATGATTTATGGATTAGAACCGGAACTTGGAAAACATTTTGAACGCCACAGAGCATATGAGATGTTCCAAGAGCTGAATTTGGTATTTCCGGCTCATGCCTGTGTTGAGAGGTATGAGACCTCTGACAAGTAATTTGCCTACAAGATGAAGAAGAATAGCTCAACCAGTGAGCACGTGTTCAGAATGTCTGGGTACTACAATCGCTTGAATCAAGTGGGAGTTAATCTTCTAGATAAGATAGTGATTGGCAGAGTTCTCTAGTCACCATCACCAAGCTACTAGAACTTCATGATGAACTATAACATGCAAGGGATGCCGAAAACGATTCCCGAGCTCTTCGCGCTGCTGAAATAGGCAAAGGTAGAAATCAAGAAAAGAGCATCAAGTGTTGATGGTTAATAAGACCGCTAGTTTCAATGAAAAGGGCAAGGGAAAGAAAGGGAACTTCAAAAAAATGGCAAGCAAGTTGCCACTCCCATGAAGAAGCTCAAAGCTGGACCCAAGCCAGGAACTGAGTGCTTCTACTACAACGGAAATGATCACTAGAAGCGGAACTGCCCCAAATACTTGGCGGATATAAAGGATGGCAAAGTGAACAAATGTATATTTGATATACATGTTATTGATGTGTATTTTACTAGTGTTCGAAGTAATCCCTGGGTATTTGATACCGGTTTAGTTGCTAAGATTAGTAACTCGAAACAGGAGTTGTAGAGACTAGTTAAAAGCGAGGTGACGATGTGTGTTGGAAATGATTCCAAGGTTGATATGATCACCATCGCACACTCCCTCTATCTTTGGGAATAGTGTTGAACCTAAACAAATGCTATTTGGTATATGCATTAAGCATGAATATGATTAGATCATGTTAAGCTTGTCAAGCTGGTCTCACTATTGGAAATTCTAGCTTTCTGATCATCTTAGGGTGATCCTTTTGTCAACGGATGCTCCTGCATTAGCAGCATCTCGCTACAACTCCCTTGGCAACCCCAGCACCAACAGGAACAACTCAGTTCAAGCTAGATTGCAATATGGTTATTCATTTAAGTTAGAGAATAATTGTTATTCTGTTTACATGAATAAAACCTTCTATGGTCATACACCCTATGTGAATGGTTTATTGAATCTCGATCGTAGTGATACACATATTCATAATATTGATGCCAAAAGATGCAAAGTTGTTAATGATAGTGCAACATACTTGTGGCACTGCCGTTTAGGTCATATTGGTGTAAAGCGCATGAAGAAACTCCATGCAGATGGACTTTTGGAATCACTTGATTATGAAACATTTGATACTTGCAAGCCATGCCTCATGGGAAAGATGACTAAAACTCCGTTCTTCGGAACAATGGAGTGAGCTAATGACTTATTGAAAATAATAGATATCGACGTATGCGGTCCGATGAGTGTTGAGGCACGCGACGGCTATCGTTATTTTGTGACCTTCACAGATGATTTGAGTAGGTATGGGTATATCTACTTGATGAAGTTCAAAGAATTTTAGAGTGAAGTGGAGAATCACCGTAACAAGAAAGTAAAGTTTCTATGATTTGATCACAGAGGCTAATATTTGAGTTACAAGTTTGGCCTTCATTTAAAACAATGTGGAATTGTTTCACAACTCATGCCACCTAGAACACCACAGCGTAATGGTGTCCGAACGTCGGAACCATACTTTATTGGATATGGTGCGCTCTATGATGTCTCTTACCAATTTAGCACTATCATTTTGGGTTTATGCATTAGAGAAAGCCGCATTCACGTTAAATAGTGCACCATCTAAATCCGTTGAGATGACATCGTATGAACTATGGTTTGGCGAGAAACCTAAGCTGTCGTTTCTTAAAAGTTTAGGGATGCGATGCTATGTAAAATAGGCTTCAGCCTGATAAGCGTGAACCCAAAGCGGAGAAGTGCGTCTTCATAGGATACCCAAAAGAAACTACTAGGTATACCTTCTACCACAGATCCGAAAGCAAAAATCCTTGTTGCTAAGAATGGGTCCTTTCTAGAGGAGTTTCTCTGGGAAGAAGTAAGTGTGAAGAAAGTAAAACTTGATGAGGTAATTGTACCTTCTCTCAATTTGGAAAGTATCACACCAACTAGAGAGGAAGCTAATGATGATGATCACAAAACTTCAGATCAAGTTACTACTGGACCTCGTAGGTCGAACATAGCACGTTCCGCACCAGAGTGGTATGGTAATTGTCGGTGTCAAAACCGGCGGATCTCGGGTAGGGGGTCCCGAACTGTGCGTCTAGGCGGATGGTAACAGGAGACAAGGGACATGATGTTTTACCCAGGTTTGGGCCCTCTTGATGGAGATAAAACCCTACGTCCTACTTGATTAATATTGATGATGTGTGTTACAAGAGTGGATCTACCACGAGATCAAGGAGGCTAAACCCTAGAAGCTAGCCTATGGTATGATTGTTGTTCGTCCTATGGACTAAAGCCATCCGGTTTATATAGACACCAGAGAGGGCTAGGGTTACATAGAGTCGGTTACAATGGTAGGAAATCTACATACCCGTATCGCCAAGCTTGCCTTCCACGCCAAGGAAAGTCCCATCCGGACACGGGACGAAGTCTTCAATCTTGTATCTTCATAGTCTTGGAGTCCGGCTGATGATGATAGTTTGGCTATCCGGACACCCCCTAGTCCGGAACTCCCTCAGTAGCCCCTGAACCAGGCTTCAATGACGACGAGTCCGGCGCGCATGTTGTCTTCGGCATTGCAAGGCGGGTTCTTCCTCCGAATAATTTATAGAAGATTGTAAACATCAGGATAGTGTCCGGCTCTGCAAAATAAATTCCATGTACCACCATAGAGAGATAACATTACACAAGCTCAATCTGCTGACGTATTTTGTGGCGTGACGTCACACCACTTCCAAGCCTTTACTCAAATTGTTTTTATTGTTCCATCTCCGCGCGTTTAGCGAAGCGGTTTCCTTGGCACGTCTTGTCGAAGCAGAGATCATGTTCCCCTTATTCCGGGATTCCCACAATATGGACGTGGGTAACCCAACCGCGCCCGTTGCCACGCCCCCTCCATCAAAGGCGGGTTCCAAACGGTCACGGGGACGGCTCTTGGTATTCTCCCTCTTTATAATGAGACCAAGGCCCGTTCCTTTCCTTCAATCCTCTATCGAATCCGCCCCTTGCCCCGAGTTCCAACACCCAGGGCTCCATATTTGGGTACCTTCGATCTTCGACAATGTCCGGCCCCGACCTACGAGGCCGGTGGATGCCCTCCTCCATCACGAAAGAGGACGTGCTAAAGCTATGAGACGCCAGGTACTTAACCTACGAGATTTCGCATAGGCTGCCTGCCCGAGGGCAAGTTATTCCTACTCCCGAGCTTGGCAAGAGCGTCGTGTTCGTGTCTCACCTCCGTCGGGGTTTAGGCTTCCCGACGGATCCCTTCGTGAGGGGGCTCATGTTTTACTATGTGCTGGAATTCCATGACTTGGCTCCGGAGTCTATCCTCCACATCTCATCATTCATTGTCGTCTGCGAAGCCTTCCTCCGCACTACCCCTCACTTCGGCTTGTGGCTCAAAACCTTCAATGTGGAGCCGAAGATGATTGAGGGGCGTCAGGTAGAGTGCGGAGGGGCGGTTATAAGTAAGAGGGCCGATGCTCCATGGCCCGAGGGCTCCTTTCAGGAGGAGCCCGGCTTGTGGCAACAGGAGTGGTTCTATATCACCGCTCCCAGGGGCAGCAGGCAGAGGCTGCTGCCCGTCTTCCGCTCGGGCCCTCCATAGCGGCTGACGTCATGGGTCAACAAGGGGCGCGACTGGGGGCCGTCCAAGGACGTTACTCTGTTGCAGGACCGGATTCGAGGCCTCCAAGAAAGGGAGATCAATCTGGCCATAGTGGTACAAGTTATGTTGATCCGGCGCCTACTGCCCTGCAAACGTCGCCCCCTCCGCCTGTGGGAATTTAATCTGGAGGGGCCACGAGCTCTTCAACACTTCATGGGTTTGACACCCGCGGAGATGTACAAACTGTTCTTCGGATCGCAAGAGATGCGTCCGGAATTGACCGAGGATGCTGGCCTAAGCTTCTATCGCCCGGATACTCAAGTAAGTAGCCCTGTGTCCGGACACATCGTCCATTTATTTACTGTGGGTTTGCCTTTTAACCAGCTATCCCTTGGACAGGAGTGGATAGCGCAAGCAAAACTGATACGGTGTCCGGCCCCCCTCCCTGAGACCACCCAGGATCCCGTGTTAATCAAGATGTTAGAGGTTGCACCTTCGGAGGAGGGCGAAGGAGGACACAAGGGATCTACCACCTCAGCCACGGAGGCTTTCAGTAAGGGAGGAATCGAGAGTCCCTCCTTCCAGGTAGAGAAGAGGACCCCTTCCGAAGACCCGGAGGCCAAGGCCTCAAAGCGGGGAAAGAAATCTGTACCGGAAGGTCCCGTGCCGGGAAGAGCCCCGGCTGAACTGTCTCCTCGGAGGAATCAGCCCTCTAGTGAGCCGTGAGTAAAAAGGGGGAATTTTGTAATAGTGGACATCCCTGTTTAATTTCTAAGGGTAACCGAAGTTTTCACCTTGTAGTTCGGATCTCAGCCCATCTCAACACAGCTCATCTTCGGGAGACCTTCGTCCGGAGATGATGGAGAGCGAAACGCCTCCATCTGCCGCCCCATCGCACGAGGTGGACGACCCTGAGGTGTCGTCGCGGAGGGTCTCCCCGAGTCCGGCGGGGCCAGAGAGTTCGGCACCCATTGGAGTACGACCGGTGGAGCTGCAGGATTTGCTTAAGAGGGCGTCCATCTCAGAAGATCACCGCACATTAATGGGTATGGTGATTGAGAGGATCTCGTCCGCCGAAAGCGGGTTGTGTGAGGCCGTCGGAAGTTTGCTGACGGGATTTGAGGTACGCAAAAAATGACATACCTTTTGACAGTTTTGCACATGAAGTGCGCCCTGTATAGATAGTAGCCCCTGAGACTTGGTATGCTGTCGAAAGCGGCAGCGTGCCGAGGATCATAATCTCGGTTATAGATTGTCTCCTTTCCTATGCAGGTGGCGAAACGTTCGGTGGCCAGCCGGACTGATGGATTTGCCGAGCTGAAGAGGCAACTCGACGTTGCGGATGCGGACATCTCGCTTGTCAATAAACGACTCGATGAGTCACAAGGTATGTGGTTGCTCTGCGGTCGCCTAGTAAGGGAGCTGACGCCCATTCCTTACAATTTGTATGCCTGATGCAGATAGTGCTGCTGCTGTGGAAGGCCTTCGAGCAGAACTTGCTCGGGCCAAGGAGTGAGCCAGAAAAAGCGAGTGGCTGCCTCGAAGGCAGCGGAAGAGCTAGAAGCTGAGAAGGCTGCTCACTGCCGAAGCAGGGAGGAGATGGCCGGAATGGCCACGAAATTAAAAGTTGCTACCGACCGCCTGGAGGTTCTTGAAGGAGAACGCCGAGCGGAGCAAGAGGACCTGAAGAAGGCCGACGCCGAAGCCAAGGATGCCCGCAGTGCGATGCGGGCTATGAAGGAGGAACTGCGTCAGTTTGGAGACATTGTGGCTGGAAAGCCCTTTATGCTGCATAGGAAGTTCACTGATCCGAAGTATGCTCAGCTGGGCCGATTGTACGGTGCGGAGGATCCTTATCTGGACTTGGCAGCGAGTGCGGTGGACGCAGTCGTGCACTTTCGAAGCCAGGAGGATCATGAAATGGAAGAGCTTTTCTGGTCTCAATTCCATAGTCTGGAGTGTCCACTTCCGTTGAGTGATCGGCTGGTTGAGTGGGCTGAGTTGAATAGATTGTCCGGACTTGCCATGACGGATGTGGTCGCTCATCTGTGGCCGAAAAGGCCCAAGCCGAAGAGTTATTTTGGCTTGTTACAGCAATTCCTTGGGGCGGTGCCGCGTATTGGGGCGATGAAGCGGTCGGCATGCATAGAAGGTGCACGGATGGCTCTTGCCCGTGGTAAGACATACTGGGCGGAGATGGATGCCACCGCTGTTGCATCCCGGGGTTCGGACAAAAGCCGATTCCCCACCGAGCACTATTTTGAGGAAGTCCTGCAGGGCACTCGTATAATAGAGTCACAGTGCTCGAAAGATGTTATGTTTGAATGACATGTATGATTTCTGAGATCATGTTTATAATGCAATAACTTTTTATACTTGTGTGTTCAAGTATTGAACTATCTCCTGTGCGGCCGTATATGTATGAATAACCTGAAAGTTGCAGTCTTTGGCTTCAGCCCCCACGCACATGGTGCGGGGGTGTTTGCAAAAAGAAAAGCGCTTTTTCACACTTAATCCAACGTCTTGGTCCTTTTAGGGAGGTGATAGCGTAGCGAACTAGGCAACCGGACTATAATGCTTTATCACTTTCACTTAGCCATAGGAGCTCAAATGTGGGGCTACTATATATCCCCTAGCGGCACCGCTCCTCTCCGAACTTCGGGGCGCGTATGTGCCTGACCGGGAAGCGGTCCTTCGTCAAAGCGGAGGAATTCTAAACATTCCAATGGTCGATCGAGTGGTTGACCAGTCTCTCGCTATATCATGACAGTCAGTTTTCGGCTTTCTCTACTGAGGTGCTCGCCCGACCGAACCGGGGCACAATCGCAGTAGTTCTCCTGGTGCCGCGTTAGCCGATGATACGAAACGTAAGGCAGCAAAACACAGGAGCCGGGCAAACCCAACATTTGACCAAAGACATGATTCGGAGCTGATGCATATAAGGCCTAACTCGAGACGCCGAACACTCCCTAAGGTGTTTGGTCTTTATGATACCGGGCAGAACAATGCCCTAAGCCCCTAGTGTCCAGGTTCAGGCGGGAACTTCTGACGCGGCCGATGCCAAAATGCCAGCCTCCTCCTCGGTTATGGTAGGAAACCGAGGGATGTGTATCAACAAGAGACAGTAAGAAAGGTTGATGCAGGGTCTTAATCTGAAAAGAATCCTTGCAACGGGTCCCTGCTGCACGTCTGCGCCTGTGTCTCTATTGTGCTGTATCCTGGACGGGTGTAGCATGTGCTTCATCTGTAAAAGAGAAGAACTTAGTTTCCAAGAAATATCGTGCAGAGGTTGTATAAAAATAGAATAAAAGGAAGAAAATTGAGCTTTATTGGCTCTCATCATTTATACACGCAGCCCCTTATAAAGGGGATATGCGGCTGGGAAGCCCCTTGCTGGACTCGCCTAACCATGTCCGAGGTCTGAATGACCTGTTTTTAGGGGCTTTGACCCGCAAGGTCTGATTAGTGTGTGGCTGTCGAGGCAGTCTCACGTTCTCCGTGGTCGAGGAGCACTCAGAGTTACTTTTTAATGAAATTGTGCCACGTTGACCGGGCATTTTTAAGCGTAAAAAACGCGTAATGTGGTATTGCGTTAGGGCTGGCGAAAGCTGCGCGCCCCAGTAGTGCTTAAGGGCTACTGTTTGAATGGGGCGATGGATAGTGAGCTTTTCGCGACGGAGGTTGTCGGATGAACCGAACACAACCTCTAGTGGTACAGAGCCTGTATAATTGGCTTAAAGGCCTGGCGTCACTCCTTTGAAGGAAGTGCTGCTATGGCGAATTTTGGTATGGTCTATCCCCATTCTGCGGGCGGTGTCCTGGTATTGCAGGCGCCGCGCTGTCTTTTCGTGTTATCACATGAAGTGAGTTCACTGTTTTGACTTCTAGTGGGAAAGTCTTCTGTTTTCCGGAGTGCTGCTTTTGGGTTTCATCACTTTCGCTTGGTGTGTCGAGCCCCTTGTGTTCGGCATTAAGTCGGCCGGACTATTTGAAGACCCAACAATCTTTGTGGGTATGGTTTGCAGGCTTCCCGGAGGTACCATGTATTTGACATAGTCTGTCCAGAATCTTATTTAGGTTGGATAGCTCGTCACTGTTGTCCTTGAGGGACAGTGTTTTGTTGTTCGGCCGAGAGCTTCTGAATCCGGCGTTGACCGCCGTACTATTCGGGCCATTTTCCTTATTCCGGCGCTGATCTTTTCTGCGTCGTGATTTCCCATTTCCATCCCTAACTTCGGATGTACTCGGGTCGCTGGTGCTGCACCTAGCCAGCCAGCTGCCTTCCCCCGCGCAAAAGCGGGTCATGAGGCTTGTTAGTGCGGCCATTGTTCTTGGTTTTTCCTGGCCGAGGTGTCTGGCAAGCCATTCGTCTCGGAAGTTGTGTTTAAAGGCTGCTAAGGCTTCAGCGTCCGGACAGTCGACTATTTGGTTCTTTTTAGTGAGGAACATGTTCCAGAATTTGTGTGCTGATTCTCCGGGCTGTTGAGTTATGTGACTTAAATCGTCTGCATCCGGAGGACGGACATAGGTCCCCTGAAAATTTGCTCGAAACGCATCCTCAAGCTCTTCCCAACTTCCAATGGTATTTTCTGGGAGGCTTTTAAGCCAATGCCGAGCTGGCCCTTTGAGCTTGAGGGGTAGGTATTTTATGGCATGGAGATCGTCTCCTCTGGCCATATGTATGTGTAGGATGTAATCCTCAATCCAGACTCCGGGGTCTGTTGTTCCGTCATATGCTTCTATGTTTACGGGTTTGAATCCCGCTGGATATCCATGATCCAGTACCTCGTCGGTGAAACATAGTGGGTCTGCGGCGCCCCTGTATTTGGGTGTGCCGTTGTCTTCAAATGCTCGGCGGGTTATGTTGCTTCTTGGAGTCTTCTTTTTTGGCCCATAAATAGACCTGACTGGGTCATCCTTTTTCCGAGGGTCTTTATGCTGATCGTGTGCCGGCTTGTGTGTGGCGCCCCTTGTTGCTCTTGGCCTGTCATCTGGTCGTCTATCCGGCTAGGCGGCTTCTTTCTTTTTTGACTGCGGGGGCTCTAAGGCCTCCTCGTCAAATTCAGGCAACAGCTTGCGCTTCGGGTAGCTCTTTGTCTGGTGACTAGCGCCGTGTTTATCTGCGCTGTTGAGTACTTTGCTCCATCTCATTCTGAGTGCGCCCTCCGCTGTTTTGAGCTTCCGCTTTTGCTTCTTCAAACTTCTTGCAGTGGCGACGAGCCTTTTATGAAGATTCGTATGCTCTGGTGATGTGAGATCATCTTCGCCGGGGATGGGTTGTTTGTCCAGTTCATGCTCGGCTGGCTGCTTGTTGACATGTGCGTCATCCACCGCTTCGCCCTGCTCTAGGGCCGGGTCCGTATGGTGCCGTTTTTATCGAGGCCGGTCTTCGGGCGGCGCTTGCGTCGCTGTTTTGGTTGTTTTTTGGGGGAGTTGTCCTTCGCCACGTCCCGTTTTTCCTCATTATCGCTTCCTTTTGGTGTATCCACCATGTATACGTTGTGAGTTGGGGTGGCTTTCCCGTGCCCGGTAGGCGCTGGTTCTTGATCGTCTCCGGCATCGTCGTCCATACCGTCGATGTCTTCGGAGTCATGGTTTAGCATGTCGGTTAGATCGTCGACAGTGGCTATTAATTGGGTGGTGGGTGGGCTTTGAATTTCTTCGTCGTCCGCATCCCAACTGTCCTGGCCGCAGTCCGGCCAGGGCTCTCCTGATAACGAGAGATACTTTAGCGAACTTAAGATGTCGCCGAAAGGTGAGCGTTGAAAGATGTCCGCTGCGGTGAACTCCATGATCGGCGCCCAATCGGATTCGATCGGAGGGGGCGTGGGAAGTTCGGAGTCCGGCAAGGAGTCCGGCGCCTCTGAGTCACGGGCTTCATGAGGGACAAGGTCATTGTTCGGCTCTATCGCCGTAGAGGTTGTAGCCCCCGAGGCGGTGTCTAGCCGTCCGTCCTCGATCTGCGCAGCCGGCTCCGAATTGAAGATCAGAGCGGGTTCGAGTGCGGCCTCCAGGGCACTGTCCGACTGCAGAGCTAAACCATGCTCGCCGCGACAGTGCGGCATGCTCGGCTGTGGCTCAAATCCATCGAGGATCAAGTCCCCGTGGATGTCAGCCGTGAAGTTCAAACTTCTAAATCTGACCTGACGGCCAGGGGCGTAGCTTTCGATCTGCTCCAGATGGCCAAGCGAATTGGCCCGCAGTGCAAAGCCGCCGAATACAAAGATCTGTCCGGGGAGAAAGGTCTCACCCTGGACTGCGTCGTTGATGATGGTCGAAGAAGCCATCGAGCCTATCGGTGACGACACAGAGGAACTCTCAATGAAAGCACCAATATCGGTGTCAAAACCGGCGGATCTCGGGTAGGGGGTCCCGAACTGTGCGTCTAGGCGGATGGTAACAGGAGACAAGGGACACGATGTTTTACCCAGGTTCGGGCCCTCTTGATGGAGGTAAAACCCTACATCCTGCTTGATTAATATTGATGATGTGTGTTACAAGAGTGGATCTACCACGAGATCAAGGAGGCTAAACCCTAGAAGCTAGCCTATGGTATGATTGTTGTTCGTCCTATGGACTAAAGCCATCCGGTTTATATAGACACCGGAGAGGGCTAGGGTTACACAGAGTCGGTTACAATGGTAGGAAATCTACATATCCGTATCACCAAGCTTGCCTTCCACGCCAAGGAAAGTCCCATCCGGACACGGGATGCAGTCTTCAATCTTGTATCTTCATAGTCTTGGAGTCCAGCCAATGATGATAGTTCGGCTATCTGGACACCCCCTAGTCCGGAACTCCCTCCGTAATCCTATCCTCGAAGTTATGTTACTAGACCATGATGAACCTATGAACTATGAAGAAGCTATGATGAGCCCAGATTCCGATAAATGGCTTGAGGCTATGAAATCTGAGATAGGATCCATGTATGAGAAAAAAGTGTGTACTTTGGTGGATTTGCCCGATGATCAGCAAGCCATTGAGAATAAATGGATCTTCAAGAAGAAGATAGACGCTGATGGTAATGTCACCATCTACAAAGCTCGACTTGTCGCGAAAGGTTTTCGACAAGTTCAAGGAGTTGACTACGATGAGACCTTCTCACCCGTAGCGATGCTTAAGTCAGTCAGAATCATGTTAGCAATTGCCACATTTTATAATTATGAAATTTCGCAAATGGACGTCAAAACTGCATTCCTTAATGGATTTCTTAAAGAAGAGATGTATACACTACTGCAGGATGCTGCTAACACGATACTACGATCAGAGACCCTTTGACGAAACTATGTGCGACGCATTAATCGCAAACGATGGTGTAAAAAACCATCAAAAAAGGTGCAAAACGTTTGCAATGACAGATGCATCAAACACGGTTCAGATTTTAGTTCCGTGTGTGATGTAGGGCATGCGGTTCAGTGCAATTAACCGTTTGCGATGAGGAGCAACAAAAGAAATGGGCAGCCAGATGAAGTTGTGTGCGATAAAAACATACAATTCACTAGGATGAACTGTTTGTGATTAGGCAACATAAAAGAAACGGCCAGCCAAATCAAGGTGTGTGTGATATACGGCATGCGGTTCACGCGGATGAACTGTTTCTGTTGAGACAGGAGAACATAAACGGTTCAATATAACAAGATGTGTGTGATACGCGGCAAACAGGTCTGTAATCAGAAATGTGTGCGAGGACCAATAATAACACAGACGATTGCTGCTAATAAGACGTGTGTGTTGTGCGATGGGATTGCACACAGAACAACAACATATATATTACATGCATGATTAACCAAATTAAACATCCAATTACATAGGTGGCTACTACAACCATGGCATTTGCACACACAAAAGTAAACTATTACATGCATAATTTCATAGGTGGCTACTACACACATGACACTTCCACACATCAATAAAGTAAACTATATGTTACATGCATGATTAACTAGCATAAACGATCATCTGATCATCATCTACTTCTTGTGACGCTTGCTCTGCTTGTGGCTCGATCCGGGCTTGTCTATTTGGGTAACGAGGCACTTCCTCATGTCAACAATCCGCATGTGCATCTCGAAGCATGTGTACACGCTCTTGGCCGCGAACCTGAGGTGAGGTTCATCCAGTCGCCGCATCCAGGCCCTATGCCAGGATACAACACTTGTTCTTTGGGCATCCTGCTTCATCTTTTTGTACTAGGGGTCGATAATGGCCGAGGAGAGTTTGACCATAGAGTCATTCTTCGTGCTGCCCCAGACCCTGTAGTGGTCAGGGATTTCGACAAGGTTCTCGCAGGCCAAGCCCGTAACACTGAGCGCTTTTACATCGTCGGTGGTTTCCACCGTGGCGAACTTGTAGTCGGTGCTATTGACAAACCTGTTGAAACGGTCGCAAGGCTCTCTAGCCATGTAGTAGTGGTAGATGAGGACATGATGGCGCATGCACAACTAGGCGACGACAACCTTCTGATCTATGCTGGGACTACCGTCGGTCTACTGGAGGTTGATGCCGACCACCTTGTACTTGTCTCCAACAAGCAACTGCTCAACGGTATTGATGTAGTCGTCCACCACGACCGGGTCGATGGTGTACACCACCAAGAGATCCGTCTCCCTCGCGTGGGTCTCCACTTTATGCTCGCCGAACTCCATTGGAGCATCGCTAGACATCCCCTCTCTATGTGTCATCGTGGGTGTAAGGGCATATTTATCCCCAAGATGTTTTGGTGATTGTTGACAATGCTTTTGCGGACTAATCATGTGCATTGAGTTCTTTCAGAGATTCATCCTTTGGCACGAGATGATTACTTCCCCTCGGTGTTTTATTCAAGAAGGTGTAGCTCCTTCGTTTCTCTGCTGGTGGTCTAGTTTCGTAGGAGTCACCGTACTATCAAGAGGGGATCCGCTTTGGTAAGGCTAGGGTGGAATCAACACGTACACATCCTTATCACACCCGATGCTTCTTTCCGCTTCATTGGAGCTATCTTTCCTATCTGTGCCTGCCTGTCCTGTCCCAGCGGTAGTACCGCGGTCCTCAGCGGTAGTACCGCCGAAGCACATCAAGCGGTAGTACCGCTCCCCGAGCGGTAGTACCGCTTGCGAACTTCGTCCGTAGTACCGCAGTGGTTCCGGGCTACTACCGCCTCGATTCTCGACTGCTGTTTTTTGTGTCGGGTTTTACGGTACTAGTAGCGGCAGTAGTGGCGGTAGTACCGCTCCAAGCGGTAGTACCACCAATACTTCTGCGGTAGTACCGCTCTGGGGCCAGGATCCTGTATCCCTCGTTAGTGCGGCAGTACCGCTGGGAGGGAGCGGTAGTACCGCTTATCAGCGGTAGTACCGCCCTGCCCAAGTGGTAGTACCGCTCTGTGCGTGGCTGTTTGGGGGGTAACAGTTGGATTGTTTCCCCCACTATATAAAGGTGTCTTCTTCCCCAAAGTTGACTTACCTCTTCCCCCAAAAGCTCCATTGTTGCTCCAAGCTCCATTTTCGCCCGATCTCTCTCCCTAGCCAATCAAACTTGTTGATTTGCTCGGGATTGGTTGAGAAGGCCCCAATCTACACTTCCACCAAGAGAAATTTGATTCCCCCCACTAATCCCTAGCGGATCTTGTTACTGTTGGGTGTTTGAGCACCCTAGACGATTGAGGTCACCTCGAAGCCATACTCCATTGTGGTGAAGCTTCGTGGTGTTGTTGGGAGCCTCCAAGTGTTGTGGAGATAGCCCCAACCTTGTTTGTAAAGGTTCGGTCGTCGCCTTCAAGGGCACCAATAGTGGAATCACGGCATCTCGCATTGTGTGAGGGCGTGAGGAGATTACGGTGGCCCTAGTGGCTTCTTGGGGAGCATTGTGCCTCCACACCGCTCTAACGGAGACATACTTCCCCTTAAAAGGAAGGAACTTCGGTAACACATCCTCGTCTTCACCGGCTCCACTCTTGGTTATTTCGTGCCTTTACTTTTGCAAGCTTACTTGTGTTGTATCTATTGCTTGCTTGTGTGCTAGTTGTCATTGCATCATATAGGTTGTCCACTTAGTTGCATATCTAGACAACCTACTTTGTCGCAAGGTTTAAATTGTTAAAGAAAAGCTTAAAAATTGTTAGTTGCCTATTCACCCCCCTCTAGTCAACCGTATCGATCCTTTCAATTGGTATCAGAGCCTCGTCTCTTTATTAAGGACTTTGCCGTCCAAAGAGTATGGTTGACACCAACGATGGTGCGGAGGAGCACTCCGGTGTGAATCCTATCTCGTCTACGGCCGATGGGGGAACCTCGGTCTCACGTGAGGAATTCAATGTGGCTTTAGACACATTGAAAACCTCCATGACGACCGAGGTTAAAAGCATGTTTACTGATTTCCTAGAAGGACTTAAACTATCCACCTCGCCGATGAAAGTGGGTGATCCCACTAATAAGGTGACGGATGCAAACTCCGACAAGGGGGAAGCTAATAGTGAAAAGGGTCCTTCTACTAGCGGTAGAAATGGCACCGACATCTTTGCCCATGTGGAACCTCCTACTTATGGTGGACCGATTCCCTCTACTCATTTAAATCATGCCGGTCCTCCTCCCAAGATTGTGAAAAATGAGGATTTTGATGCTTGGGTTTATCGTTTCAAGCGTCATTTAAAACATGTGAATACTAATCTTTGGAGAATTATAGAAGAAGGTTTCTATCCACATGACCCAAGCAACTTCACCCCTCGAGAAGCCGTGGATAATCAATTCAATGAGAGTGCTCTCTTCATCATCCAAGATGCAATCCTTCCCGAAGATCTCCCTCACCTTCGACCTCATGGCATGGCTAAAGACGCATGGCAATGTGTTGTGTCTCTCTACCGAGGAAGTTCTAGCATTCAACGCTCCAACTATGAAGTGGTGCAAGATGAAGCCGATGAGTTTGCAATGAAAGAAGATGAAGAACCTCGTGAGCTCTTTCGAAGAGTGACCAAACTCGCGGTCGCACTCCGAAATCATGGGAGCAAGGACACGGATGACAATTGGATCAAGTGCAAGTTTCTCAAGGCCATGATGCCCTACAACAAGGCCATGTCCTCCATCATTCGTCAAAGACCGGACTTCCACTCCATGACCTGAAGTGAAGTGTTGGATGAGTTTGTTGCAATGAGCATCTTGGACAAGACCGCCGACAACGCGGTGCTCCGTTCTCAAAGGGCAAAGAAGCCCAACCTTGCCTTGAAGGCCAAGGTTAGTGTGGAAGAAGAGGAAGAAGAGGAGAGCAACCCCGAAGACGCGAAATATGATTATCATGAGCACATGGCTCTTGCCTCAAGACAATTTTTGAGCAAGAAGAATACAGGACCCAACTTCAACAGGAACAACTCAAGTGGCCTCAAGGGCAAGAAACGAGTTAGAACTTGTTTCAACTGTGGCAATGTGAGCCATTTCGTTGCGGATTGTCCTTACGAGAAGCGGGAAGACAATGGTGGCAAGTTCATCCGAAAAGACAAAGCCAAGTCCTTCCCCAACAAGAACAACTTCACCAAGAAGACTCCTACTCGCGGGTTGGTAGTTCAAGAAGAATACCGTGAGGATGACGATGATGATGAAGATAGTGAAGCAATGGCTATGGCATCCGTTGCCATTGCCACAACTCCCCGGGTGTCTCTCTTCGATTCACCCAACGAGAACATCACCGCCAAGTGCCTCATGGCTAAAGCCACCAACAAGGTAACCCCCAACATCAAAACCACCATTATTTCTAATCCTTCTTCGACAGTTGGCTTTGATGATGGTAAGGGGTCTAATGAGGAGGTAAATGAATTTGATTCCTTCATGAGTAAGCTCAAGGGCAAATCTAAGAAGCACTTCGTTGCTCTCTTGGAACAACTTGGTGAAGCCAATGACATGATCGAGGCTCACGAAGAAACCATCTCTAAGATGGAAGGTCATAGTCATGACTATGCCGATGAGATATCGGATCTCTCTAACGCTCTTGAGGAAGAGCGTGGGCATCGTTTGGCTCTTGAGGAGTCACACAACGATGACCATGCCAAATTAAAGAAAGATCTTGATCATGCTCTTGTTGTGTCTCGTGTACTAACTTCCGAGAAGGCTAAACTTGGGGTTGATCATGCTAGACTCAAGGAGGAGTTTGATGTACTTGACAAGGCCCATAAGGTCTTGAAAGGTGCTCATGCAAACCTCAAGGAGTCTCATGCTCAACTCCAAGTTAAGCTAACCAAGGAAAAGGCCACATTTCCTCACTTGGTCTTAATTGATAATGCAAATGCTACTAATCCGTGTTGTGAGCATGTGCATCTTGTGGAGGAGAATGCCAAGTTGAAGGAACAACTAGAGAAAGGTCTTGTGTCATGCATACAAGGTGAGAATAACCTAAATGACCTTTTGAGCAATCAAAAGGAAGTTGTGGGCAAGGAGGGAGTTGGGTTCTCACTCAAGTCCAAGAACAAGAAGAAGAATGAGAAGAGGAATAACAAGACCAAACGACCTCCCCCGCTTAAGAAAACTTTTGTGAAGGAGGGAGAGGGTGCTCCTAAGGAGAAGAAGAACAATGCGAAGAGTGGTGAAGCCAAAAAGGGCAAGGCCATCTCTCCCAACAAAGCCGACGACTTTAACCCCTCTTATGTGTTGTGCCGTGCTAGTGATGGGCATGTTTATGCTAAATTTGTTGGTTCTTCTTATGAGTACATTGAATGGTCTATTTGGGTTCCTAAGACCATTGTTACTAACATCAAAGGACCCATTACTAAATGGGTACCTAAAACCAAGCATTGATCTCTTGTAGGTGTTTGCTTCCGGTGGGGGATCATGGTTGCTCGATAGTGGAGCAACAAATCATATGACCGGGAGCAAGGACTTGGTGGTGGACATGCAAAAGATCCCATCTATGCCCACCAATGTCGAGTGGGGTGATGCCTCACATTCTAAGGTATTGGGTCTTGGCAAGGTTTTCATTTCTCATGATCTAACGATCGAGAAAGTCATGCTTGTTGAGTCCCTTGCATTCAATTTACTTTCTGTTCGTCAACTTGCACTCATGGGCTTTGCCACCTTCTTTGATATTGATACCGTGGCCCTCTTGTGGAGCAAGACTCTTAAAGTAGCCTTTGTTGGGCATGTCGAGAATGGTCTCTATGTGATTAACTTTTCAGAGCAACCCACTAAGACCGCGACATGCCTAATGGCTAAAGTTGATGTGGGATGGCTTTGGCATCGCCGTCTAGCCCACGTTAATATGAGATCTTTGCAAAGTCTCCTCAAGGGGGACCATGTCCGTGGACTAACAAATGTTAGTTTTGCCAAAGATCGTGCTTGCAGTGCTTGTATCAAAGGAAAGCTACATGAGACGACTCACCCTCCCACGACTATCATCTACTCGAAGAGACCCTTGGAGCTCCTTCACATGGACCTCTTTGTACCTCCATACTTTGATAGTCTTGGGGGTAGAAAGTATTTCTTGGTGATTGTGGATGATTATTCAAGATACACTTGGGTATACTTCTTAAAGAGGAAGAGTGAGACTCAACAAACCGTCATCGACTTTGCAAATGAAGCTCAACGTCAACATAATGCAAAGATATTGACAATAAGAAGTGACAACGGCACAGAGTTCAAGAACTACACCTTGGATGAATTTCTTAGTGATGAGGGGATCAAGCATCAATATGCTGCACCTTATACCCCTCAATAAAATGGTGTTGCGGAGAGGAAGAACCGGACGTTGATGGATGCGGCAAGGACCATGATGGCCGAGTTCAAGTCTCCATACAACTTTTGGGCCGAAGCCATCAACACCGCATGTCATGCATCCAATCAGCTCTATCTCCGCAAAGGCTTGAACAAGACTCCTTATGAGGTACTCACCGGAAACAAGCCCAATCTCAAGTACTTCCGGGTGTTCGGGTGTAAGTGTTTCATTCTCAAGAAAGGTGTTCGGTTGTCTAAATTTGAGGCTAAAGCTTATGAGGGCATATTTGTTGGTTATGCTACAAACTCTCATGCTTACCGTGTTCTCAACAAGTCCACCGGACTCATTGAGGAGACGTGTAACGTGGAGTTTGACGAAAATAACGGCTCCCAAGTGGAGCAAAGTGGTACTTGTGATGTAGGTGCTGAAATTCCTCCCCAAGCCATAAGAAGAATGGGTATTGGTCATATTCTACCCATTGAGGAACCCCTTGTGGCTGAAGGAGAAGGACAATGCTCCACTCAAGTGGAGCCTTCACCTACTCAAGACCCCCACGTTTCCGAAGAACAAAGTGTAGGCCCTCAACCTCGTGAACAAGACCAAGGGCAAGATCAATCTCAAGATGTTGGTGAACCTCCAATTGATGCCCAAGGTCAAGTTCTCCCCCTCAAGCAAGTTCAAGATCATGAGCAAGCTCAAGATCAAGAACAAGCTCAAGACGGCGCTCAAGATAATCAAGTTAACCCTCCTCCTTCCACATCCGAGGAGGAATTAGAGCGTCGTGCCGCGAAGATTGCTTCCAAGCTCACCACCAAAGGCCATCTCATGGAAAATGTGGTTGGAAGTCTAAGAAAGGGGGTAAGCACTCGTAGACAATTAGCAAACTATTGTGAACATCACGCATTTGTCTCTTGTGTTGAACCCCAAAAGGTCTATGAGGTGCTCGAAGACTCGGATTGGCTCAATGCCATGCATGAAGAACTCAACAACTTCGAGTACAACAAGGTGTGGAGCTTGGTGCCAAGGCCATCGGGGAACCACAACGTCATTGGAACCAAGTGGATCTTCAAGAACAAGCAAGATGCTCATGGGAACATCATTCGCAACAAGGCAAGATTGGTAGCACAAGGCTACTCCCAAGTCAAGGGTATCGACTATGGTGAAACCTTTGCTCCTGTTGCTCGTCTTGAATCCATACGTTTGTTGATTGCTTATGCTTCCCATCACAACTTTAAGTTGCAACAAATGTATGTGAAAAGTGCTTTTCTTAATGGTCCTATTAATGAGTTGGTTTATGTCAAGCAACCCCCCGGGTTCGAGGATCCTTACTTCCCGGATCATGTGTATCAACTCGATAAGGCACTCTATGTCCTTAAACAAGCCCCACGTGCGTGGTATGACCACCTTACCGAGTTGTTACAAGATCGTGGATTTGAAGTTGGGCAAATCGATCCCACTCTTTTTACTAAGAAGGTCAAAGGGGAGTTGTTTGTGTGCCAACTATATGTTGATGACATTATCTTTGGTTCCCCTAACAAAGCTTTCAATGAAGAATTTGCCGCTCTCATGACCTCTAAGTTCAAGATGTCTTCGATGGGAGAGTTGAAGTTCTTCCTTGGTTTTGATATCAAACAAAGAAGAGAAGGTACCTTCATCAACCAAGCCAAATACACTCAAGACATGCTTAAGAGATTCAAGCTAAGTGATGTCAAGCTGGCTTCTACTCCAATGCCTACCAAGTGCCAACTTGACATCGATCCCAATGGTAAAGCGGTGGATCAAAAGGTATATCGCTCTATGATTGGATCCTTGCTTTATCTTTGTGCATCTAGACCGGATATCATGTTGAGTGTGGGTATGTGTGCACGGTTTCAAGCCGCACCAAAGGAAAGCCATTTTGTGGTAGTCAAGCGAATCTTTCAATATCTGGCTCATACCCCAAACTTTGGCCTTTGGTACCCAAGAGGAGCAAACTTCAAGCTTGAAGGATTTACGGATTCTGATTGGGCGGGAGACAAGGTGGATAGGAAGTCCACTTTCGGAGGGTGCCAATTTCTTGGTTACTCTTTGGTGAGTTGGTCTTCCAAGAAGCAAAGTTGTGTGTCTCTCTCGTCCACTGAAGCGGAATATGTGGCGGCCGGTAGTTGTTGTGCACAACTCTTATGGATGAGGCAAACTTTAAAGGAATACGGTGTCATTTGTGACAAAGTGCCTCTTTGGTGTGACAATGAAAGTGCCATCAAGATTTCTCTCAACCCGGTGCAACATTTCAAGACGAAGCATATTGAGATTCGGTATCACTTCATCCGGGATCACATTAGGCGAGGGGAGATCAAGCTCAAGTGTGTCAACACTCATGATAACCTTGTAGATATTTTCACGAAGCCCTTGGATGAAGCAAGATTTCGCGAGTTAAGGCATGAGCTAAATATCATTGATTCGAGCAATGTGACTTGAGCTCGTGCACACCCCTCCTCACTCTACTTGTTGTCTAGTCTAGATGTAGGCATGGACATTGGGGGAGTGTTGCTCTCTCAATGAACTCTCCCTCCCCCCATTATGCATAAATTGATCTAGTCTTTCACTTTAACCATATTTTTATGGTACTAGTGCTTCAAGGACGAGTTTTGGTCATGGGTCCAAGGTTAAAATATTCGCGACGCCATACCTCTTGACTCAAACATAGGTGGCCTCTGCCACCGCCCTCTCTTGAAGAGGTGTGTTCTGGTTCGTTGTTAGTGTGTTTGTGGCCATGTTGGTCTTTCCCCCTTCTTGGCTGTGTTTTTCCGTTCCTTTTTGAGCTTGAGCCGTGTGTCTAGGGGCCTGTTGGTTGCTGAGCGGTACTACCGCTGGTGGTGAGCGGTACTACCGCTCTAAGCGGTACTACCACCCACCAGCGTGGTAATACCGCTTTGAGGCGGGGGCAGGGGGAGTTTTCTTCTCCCCCATACACATTCGCTCGCCCCCACGCTCTGTTCGTCTCTCCAGCAACTGGCGCCGCGGGAGGGCTCCGACGGATCTCCCTCTCCGGGGCGCTCCTCTCCATTTCCTTTGGTGGAGTCGATCCCCACCTTGTCCTCTTGCCATGGATGCCGGTATTGGCCCCGTTCCCTCTCTCTTCTTGTATAGATTTCCAATCTAGCATCTTAGGGGAAATAGTAGTTGCATCTCTAGATTTTTGGCCAAATCTAGGCTTGAGTAGGATGGAGAAGGCATCTAGGTAGTTTGGATTGGTGTTTGGTAGAAGTATTTTTGAATTTGGTAGGACGGTAGTGCCGGATCTGACCATGATAGTAGGAAATTGTTGGTTCCCTGTCTCAAGCGGTACTACCGCTCCCTCCGGAGCGGTACTACCGCTTGGAGCGGTACCGCCGCTCACAGGTCGCGGTACTACCGCTCTCTACCAGGTTCCACCATACTCTTACTAATCAGTGATCCTTTTTGGTTGTGTTTGGTGGCTTATGCTCGTTCTTTCTGGTTGTTTGCGTGTTCTTGTGTGTGGTTCCAGGTGATGAGCTTCCTGAGCATCAGGCTCGGTGTATCAACCCCGATCGTGCCACGTCAAAGCGTTACCGCACAACTGAGTCTGCAGGAGGTTCCTCAAGTGCTCCTCATCCACCCCAATTCCAGAAGAAGTCTGGTGTCAAGCCGAAGCAATCTAGCAAAACTATGCCAGAAATGCAAGCCAAGGAGTTCTGGGCAAGATGTCGCCGCAACCCCTATGAGGCAGACCAAGATCCCACTTTGGTCAACCGTCCGTTCTGGAACAGGTTTCGGTTTGCCATCTTCTTTGATGTACTCAAGGCCAAGAAGAACCTCTTTGTTAACATGCACTCCATCGACACCGACCATATGGAGAAGGATCCTGAATACTTTGGTGAAGCTCTTCAGATATGCACTCAACTAAACATTCTTGGTGTCATGCAATTTAACAAAGATTATGATGCTGATATTGTGGCCCAATTCTATGCCATGGTTCATCTCGGGACTGATGAGGACAGGACACTGACTTGGATGACCAACGGCAAGTTGCTTTCAATCAAGTGGAAGGCGTTCATGGAATTGATTGGGGTGGAAGATCAAGGGCTTGCGTCTCCTGTCGGCTTTCGCCCACACCGCAACACCACCTCCACTCACAAGCAAGCTCTATGGCCCTACTGCACTTTGAAGATCAACCCTGAGACAAAGAAGGAAACTATGAGATGCCTGCCTTTCTGGACATTCTTCACCGTGTCTTCCGTGAGACTCTTTTCCCTTGCATCGGGAATCTGGATATGGTTCATTCTTATCTCATGGACATGCTTCTTTTCTGCCAGCGTGAGAAGGAACAAAAAAACGGAGAGTCCCTGGATATATCCCATGTTATGTGGTCTGAGCTTTTATCTGCTATCTCCGAGCGCAAGTGCCCGATTTATGGTCCGTTCATCATGCTGATTTTTGAGAAGGCCTGGGATCGTGTCTATCCCAAGGTGATGCTAGAGACCGGAGAGTTGGTTTCTCACGAAGTCAAGCGTCTGAGGAAGAAGGACAACTGGGGCACTCAGGTCCCTAAATCTGGAGGTCCTTCGTCTGCTACTGCCATGGAGACTGAGGAGGAGGCTGAGGCTGAGGCTGAGGATGATGATGACTATGTGCCTTCTGCGGCAGAGCCCTCTTGGGCAAAGAAGCTCAAGCTCAAGATGAAGAAGCTGTTCTGCATGGAGGCTCACGGTCAGTACATGACTCATGTGGGTGAGAAGAAGGCCCGTAGTCGTCACAAGGAGCTCATGCGTCAGTTGGGTGCCACCGTTAACAGTGGATCTGAGGACCAGCTTACTGAGGAGGAGGAGTGGATTCAGCAGCACTGCCCATGGACCGATTCTGATGCCGAGCACTTCCCGACCGACGATGGTGGCGCAGACGATCCCGCTGAGACCTGATATTTGAGTCCCTCTCTTGCTATCACCTGGAGCCGTAGCAACACTCCCTCTCCTTTTTGGTGTCTCGATGCCAAAGTGGGAGAGAGCTTAGGGATTTGTGTTGTGCCTTCCGTCTTCTGTGTTTTCTCGCAGTTTGCCTTGTTTGGTTTGTGTCTGGTTTGTGTCAGTGAGACCTAAGTTCCAGTCATATGGTGTGAGACATATGCTACCTTATCTTTCGAGTATCATTATCTATGTCTATCTAGCTTATGAGTTGCATGCTTATCCTGTTATCTATGTTGCTCTCATATATCCTGCTTAGGTAGTTGGTCTCTAAAATGTAGGGGGAGCGTTGATCCTGATATCTGTGCCGTGAAGTCCAAAGCACTTATCTAGACAACACACATCCAGGGGGAGCCCTTCTACATTTTAGGACGGTGGGGCTTTGCGCCTATCCTATATCTTTCCTGTTTGTGCAAATCCCGTATTGTCATCAATTCACCAAAAAGGGCTATGTTATCACATGCATGAAATGAAACCAATTTTTGTGAGGGTGTGTGCATGCCCAATGTGGGCCCCATGCAAGATATGAAAGAAATCGGACACCAAACGCAGGTTGTGTCACGTCCAAGCAACTTGAGCAGCTTCTGCGGTTTTTATGGTTATTTGACTATACCATTCTCTCTCCAATGGCCCTGACCAACCCCATCCGAACATATCACTCTTCCGCTGCACAGGCAACCTGTCTCGTGTTTTTGGACAACCAATGAAGGACATAACAATTTGGTATTTTAGTTATGTTCAGATGATAGAGAACAAAGAGAATGTGTTTGCATGGCAGCCCTTTCTGAACCATCCTAAGACAACTGCATGTTATAGTTTCTTCTGAGTTACCTGGTTCATAAACAACATTATACCTGAACCTGTGGTTATCCTTCCATGTCACCATGAATGTCTGACGCTTAATTCCCATGAGCGTCTCAAATATCTCCAACTGACCCATCTTATGCAAATCATCTCGCAGGATGTAGAAATTAGCAAGTGTGAATACAGTGGCAGCATGCTCCTCAAGGGCCTTATATTCAGTAACTGACGGTGGTACTTTCTAGTGTGCCTCGCAGTCATCATACGCCTCGTTCTCACGGAGGTGAACTATATAGTTCTCATAATTCACTACCAAATCAACTATTGTCATACCGTAGTCTAGGTGAAGGTGAAGGCAGGAGTTGAGGCTTTCGCTCCTCTGGTTACATCGCATACCAAGAAAAAAACCATCGGAAAGATATGAAGCTGCCCAAAGTCTCCTCTTCATGTACATCATGTTAAGCCACTCTTCAGTTCTGCCCGTCTTCCATTTATCATAGAAAGCGGTCCATCTCTGCTCAAAGTTGGCTTGAGAGGTGGCATAGTACAGGAGCGATCTCAAATCATCCAGTGACTTGTAATACAGGTGCCTCTGCATATTTTTCTCGACATGCCATGAGCAAAGATGATGGAACACATATGAAAGGATAGTCCAAATAGCCCGGATCATTGCAGTGTCGCCATCTGTGATTATTGAATTTGGCTTCACCTGACAGTTTGCCTTCATAAATGTCTGCAGCAGCCAGACATATGTCCCTTCTGTCTCGTCAGAAACAATGGCACAACCAAATACTGTGGTGCAACGGTGGTTGTTAACTTCGAAAAAGGGGATGAACAACATACCATATATGTTCATGTTATATGTGTTGTCAAACACGACCACATCTCCGTAGTCCTGATAGACCATTCGTGGCTGCGTGTTGCAGCAGAACATACTCTTCAGTTGCTCTTCCTTATCAAGAACATACTCAGAAAAAACTCAGGGTCCTTCTCCTTCCTGCTCCTCATAATGCCAACTGCCATCTCAGCATCACCCTTTGCAATGAGCTTCATTTTCTCTCTGCAGCACAGATTGTAAATGTTCCGCTTGATAAGCCTGCACTTATCGTATGAACCATACCTGCTGATGAAGTTGTCCATTATTACATGCTTTCTTATCCTGGCCAATTCCATCGCCAATATCTTTTCCCTCTTGCTATCTCCAATCCGTCTGTGTGACCACAAAAAAAAACCTCGTCGGGACGAGCCATCCCGTGGTTGTTATCATCCACGAATGACGCAACGAACCAAACGCCACATTCTGTGTCTAGCTTCACTTCCATATGTGCACCGCAATCGCAACGAGTCTCTGGTCTAAGCCTAGGCTTGCGGGACTCCATGGTTATGAATTTACTCTGCCTTCTCCCTGCACTGGAGCAAAGAAACTGCCGATACCATATCATTCCTGAAGCGCCTTGTTTTACCTTCTGTTTCCTGATGTTAAACCCGAGCTCTTTGGCGTGATTATTGTAGAATATGTACGCAACCCCCTGCGACTGAAATGTCATAGCCATGACCTTCCAATGTGTCTCCAACATCTGCTGCTTCCTTCGAGCCTCCTTAATGTCCATCTCTTCCTCATCGTGATCACCGCTAGGACTGACTCGTCCTACAAAATTCCTTTTAAAGTATGTCAATTACTATCATTTAATTCATACAATTATGTGATGTACAACTTGTATGAACGAATCTGGCTCAAGTTATCTGCGAATGATTCCTAGAAAGTATTTTGCACATTGTCAACATCCACATCTTCTTGCAAATTTGTAAACATAGATAAATAGTTAGCCTTGCCATACTTTGCAAATTCACAAATGAAATCAAAATATACGCCACTTATGTTTTCACTATTCACGCCATGTTCATTATTATCAAAATCCTCCGGAGGTAATATATCATATGACGAGCATGAATCGTTGTCGCTGTTGTCATCATCTTCATTAAAAATATCGTTATCAGTCTGAGTCACCTTATCAGTATCATTCTCATCCCCCATGAAAGCGGTTTGCTCGTCCATGTCAACATGCCTAACTCACAAACCTACACAACATTGAAAATTTATCGTCTATTATGTTTTGTCCAGTGGATCATGCCCAAGTGCAACACCAGTGCTCTACATCATGCGGTCCTCCGTGGAGGCGGCGCTACGGCAGGATGTTTACATGAACCCTAAACCCTAAGTCACTACATGAACTCATCACTTCCATCTATCATGCTAGGTTTAGATGGCAAACCTTGGGCCGCGGTGTAGACGTTGCCGACGTAGGATGGCGGGCCTTCAGGCACGGGTCTATGTCTTGATTCTAGCCAATGGCAATGTGCAAGACGAGGAAGGCACGAGATTTTTGGCCGGATCCATGGCGAGAGACGCCAGCGCGGTCAGGCGCGGCAGAGGTGGCGTCGGACATCGGGCCATTCACGTCTGCAGCGTCAGACGAGGACGGTGAGATGCTGCGTCGAACGGGGTTGGGACAACGGCAATCTGCTAGTCAGAAAAATGGAATGGGAGGAGCGTGATCGCCGGGCGGGCGACAAGATCGTGCAGCAACCTTTTTTCCCATACACGTGCGACGACTTTTTTTCTGCATGCGGGCGGGTACACGTACGTCGGCCTGTATGGTACAATAAGAGGTGGGTATACGTTTCCTCAGTATGACCATTCTGTCCTTCTACATTTTGTTGGGGGGGGGGCTCTACCGAAGCACTGTCCAACTAGAAATAAAATGGTGTCTAGCTCTTTTCCAGACCAGAAATAACTATGTCTAATCTAACTCCTACACCATTAGATTTTACGCGGATACTCATGCGGATTTTCTCTTTTATGCAGATACTCATGGGAGTAGTATAGAAGTTAGATGAGACTTTGCCAATTTTCATACGCAAAAAACTTTCATGCTGCAGCGAATAATTGTCATGCATTCAATCAGGATCCAACGTACCTGAGGTCATCAGATTTCTAACCCTAAAGAATTGACATCAGATTTATATTAAAGTTCGAATATGAAAAGATACAGTACAAAATATAGAAATTGGATGTCGCGTCTTATGAAATTGAACATAGGATAGAAAAAAATGTAGGGAGAGGAAAAATGCAGAAATTGGATATCATATCGTTGTAGTGTTGGTAATGATACCTGATTATATAAAGTGTTTTATGGCTAGTATCTTTTGGAATGCTAGAGGATTGGGGGACCTGTTAGACCAGATTAAGGCTCTAGATGTGATAGCCGATAATGTTGGTCTTTCGGCTGACAAGTGGATGCAGCGATACTCCCTGGAAGCCTCGCTGATGGAGATATACGAAGGGGGGGAGCTCTCTTGGCAGTGTCAAGGGGGGCCGAAATGGTTGGGGGATGCGAATATTGGCCCCTTCCAGACCATTGCAAATGGTCACCAGTGGAAGTTCTACATCCCATGTCTATGGATGGGGAGATGCTTCTCGAGCACCCGAATGAGATTAGTGCTCACATGTACTCCTTCTATAAAGAGCTCTTCACTGCACCCCCCGGATGGGATGTCTTTGGCTGTCGTCTTTTGGCCAACTGAGGCCAGGGTCACCGGCGAGGAGAATGGTTGGATGACACTCCCTTTCTTGCTACAGGAGGCCGGTGAAGCGATCACATCCATGAAGACATGATCTACAATAGGACTTGAAGGCTTGCCGATGGCCTTCTTCTAGAAGTTCTAGCCCGAGCTTCGACTGGTGATCATGAATTTGTTCCATGAATTCTACATTGGGACCCTTTACATGGCCTGTTTGAACTTTAGAGTCATCACCCTGATCCCCAAAGTAGTTGGGGCAATGGGTATTAATGTTCTTGAGATGCTTTTTGCGAAGGTATGTGCCTTGCGTGTTGCACATATTGCGGAGTGTATCGCATACCCCTTCCAATCCAAGTTTCTGAAGGGTCGATGCATCCATGATGGGATCTTGGCCCTTCATGAGATTGTCCACGAGGTTAGCAGGTGCCGGATGAGTGGCGTCTTTTTGAAGCTGGACTTCCAGAAGGCGTATGACCGTCTTGGTTGGTTCTTCTTGTGCCTGGTTCTTGAGTGCAAGGGGTTCGATGATCGCTGATGCTCTTGTATCATGCAACTAGTGTGGACCGGGAGTATGGCTACCAAAATTAGTGGGGAGTTGTCCCTTTCTTTCCATCCTCGAGCGGTGTTAGGCAGGGGGATCCAATTTCCCCTTCTTTTTCAACCTCGTAGTGGACGCCCTTGCAACCATCCTCGATAACGCGAGGGCGGCCAATCACCTACGTGGGGTAGTTGCACACCTTATCCCTGGGGTGGGGTCACTCACCTGAGTATGCGGGTGATACCATGATTATGGTAGAGGGTTCTGACATGGACATCGTTAACTTGAAGTTTCTTCTCTTGTGCTTTGAGGAAATGCTAGGGCTAAAGATTAATATTTGACAAGAACGAGGTGATTATCCTGGGATATTCTGAGTCTGAGTAGCAGCGGATCATGGAAAACCTGAATTGCAGGTTGGCCGCTTTCCCCATAGAGTATTTGGGGATGCCCCTCTCTGACTCAAGGGTGTTTCTTAGCATGTTCGACCCTCTTATGGGGAAGGTTGTTGCGCGGTCCGAACCATGGTGTGGCCGGTTTACTTCCAAGGGAAGTAATACTATCTTGATTGACTCTAATCTTTCTAGCCTCTCCATGTATAATATGGGGATGTATATCTTGCTGGATGGAGTGCATAGTTTGTTCGATAAGGACCTATCCCGCTTCTTCTGGCAAGCGATGATCGGTCGACAAAAGTACCACATGGTGAAGTGGGCCAACATTTTCCTGCCCAAGGAAATAGGTGGGTTGGGTATCTTGGCCTCCCATCGGATGAACGTTGCCCTCATGGTTCGGTTGGTTTGGCGGATCATCCGCGGGGAGGGGGGATTATGGCTGCAGCTTCTTCAGACCAGGTACCTTCAGGGCGTGCTGCTTCTAGCTTGTGACGATGGAGGGCTCCCAGTTTTGGCGGTCGATCCAGAAGATCAAGCATGAGATTTTCTTGGGTTGTCCTTCTCGGTTGGTAATGGCGGAGGGGCCATGTTTTGGCTTGATGTTGTATGGACGGAACCCCTCTGTGCACGGGGTTCTCTGACTTGTTTGCCATCTGCGTGAATCTGTTGCTTTTGGTCTCCAGGGTGATCCAAAATGGTCAATGGAACATCTTGTTTCGTCCCTCATTTGGCCCAGCGGAGGTGTTGGAGTGGTCCAATTTACAGGCGACCCTACCTCATGTGCTGATGAATGACCTGGATTCTGCGCAATGGCTCATTTATCCCTGGAGAGATTTTTCTGTGGCTTCGGCATACCGCACGTTATGTCATACACCGACATTGAGTGGGTCATGCCCCTTTGGAAGGTGCCTCTCCCCTTGAAGATTTTTTGTTTTGCAACTACTGAGGGGTCGCCTCCCTTCTGGGATAGAGGTGCTCAAGCGGCATTGCCCAGGTAATGGGTTGTGCCCCTTGTGTGCTGTTCTAGAGATTGGGACCCACATCCTCTTCTCTTGCATGATGGCTAGATCTCTTTGGAGCTTTGTGTGGGAGTCCCTCAGACATGAGTGGGAGGCTGCAGATCTTGTCAGCTTCCTCCAGGCCATTGCGGTGCAGACCGGAAGGAAAATACGCCTCTTTTAGCAGATCTTTGCTACACTAAATTGGACGCTATGGATGATGCATAATAAGAAGGTGTTCGAGAGGGTCTTTTTTTGATGAGCCTTTGACGCTTTCTGCAATTTTTTTGCATTCTTATAGCACTGGCACCCACTGGCTAGGCAACGAGACCGAGTGCTCCTAGGGAGGATGCTGGACGCACTACATGCTTTGGCGCATCGACTAGCTTCTCTGGCGACCCGTTGATGTGACGACCACTTGGTGGTCTTTTTCTTGCTTTTCTCTTATGTTTTTTGGGGCTTGCTTGTGTTGTCGCCCCAACAGACTATTGATGTCGGTATGTTGCTACTCAATTTGTGGATGGGTTGGTTGCTTTATTTATAAAGCGGGGCGAAAGCCTGTTTTGAGAACATGAATTTATCTGTATTAAAGAGATAAAAAGGAGCTTTCACTGACCCATGGTTGGCTGGAGTTAGCAGTCGTTTTATCTTTATTTGGCTTTGTCAACCATCTATTGGTGCTTTGGGTGGCTTGCTTATGGGGTTATAGAAGATTTATTTGAGATGGGTACTTGTGTAGCTAGTAAGTATTTGACTAGGATGGCTCTTATGGATCTCTGGTTCTACGATCTAGCATGCTGTGACGATGTGCACGAGGACGAATAAATGTGTGGGAGAATTGGTGTACACAACGCTACACCAAGTGCTAGCTTAGCCAGGTAGCAACCTGGACTAGCTCGGAGGTGAGGACACACTCGGTAATCATGTAATGGGACACGAAGGTCGCAACCACATTATTATCAAGCGGACGAAAAAAGACCCGTACTCGTCCAAGAATAGGATTGCGGGGAAAAACTAAGGCTGCTGACATTGCCCTTTCTTGATAACTAAGATCATTAAGGGTTGTCAACACGACAAAATCAAAGAGCGATTCAGGATAGAAGCATGTCCATCACCGAAATGGTAGACGGGACTAAAAGAAAGACATCGGCACGATACCTGCGCACCATTTTTGCAAACAGTGTCGGGATCACTTGGCATCACTCTGCTGGGACAGAACTGACACCAAACACCAAAAGAAAAAGGAACTGGAGAAATGTAGAGGCTGAGCTGTAGTGGATCCGAACCTATGCCATCTACACTCACCAGATAAACCATTAGTAACAAATAATAATTCTATATGCATGCTATGCAATAAACAAATGCAGCAACCACATGCAATAAACAAGCCAGACTCTATACTACCGATTTCTACCCCTCGTGTTGACTAGGGCGTCCTACAGCAAGACCTGCTCTGATACCAAGCCTATGGCACCCTGGCTCAGAGAAACCGAAACGCCCCATATTCCAGCCCAGAGACCGAGGAGAAGTCTCTGGAATACAACACTGCTTGACATAGAACAAACCAGCTCTTATTACAAAGGATAAATACACATGCTTGATGTTACAAATGGAAGCAGTGGAATACTTCTAGCAGCGGAACAACGACGAAGGTAGTGAACTCCACAACGCAGGGACTCTAGATGGGACATGATCTAGCTCGCATGAACGGAAACCACAACAAGCAATCTAGCAATCATGGCATAACCTGCAATCTGGCATGACACGCCAGGTCAGTACATTGAATGTACTTGCAAGCTCACAACAACCAAAAGCATCAAGGCAAGACAATAACATCGCATTAAACAGATTAACTAAATTAACAGCTACCATAATGAAGCAACTAATAATCACGATATGAACTACTAGAATACTGATAAGCCATCATCTCAGATCTCAAGTACCACATGAACCATCTCACACTTGGCTAACCGGCGAAGCCATATATGATACACCTCCAATGTATCAATAATTTTTGATTGCTCCATGCTACTTTATCTACTGTTTTGGATTATATTGGGCTTTATTTCCACTTTTATATTATTTTTGGGACTAACCTATTAACCGGAGGCCTAGCCCAGAATTGCTGTTTTTTTTGCCTATTTTAGTGTTTTGAAGAAACAGAATATCAAACGGAGTCCAAACGGATTGAAACCTTCGGGAACATGATTTTCTCACCGAACGTGATCCAGGAGACTTGGACCCTGCTCCAAGGAACAAAAGAGGCGGTCACGAGGGTGGGCCCCCTAGGGCATGCCCCCTGCCTCGTGGCCCCCCTATTGCTCCACCGACGTACTCCTTCCTCCTATATATACGTACGTATCCCCAAACGATCAGAACAGCAGCCAAAAACCTAATTCCACCATCGCAACCTTCTTTATCCATGAGATCCCATCTTGGGGCCTGTTCCGGAGCTCCGCCGGAGGGGGCATCCACCACGGAGGGCTTCTACATCAACATCATAGCCCCTCCGATGAAGTGTGAGTAGTTTACTTCAGACCTTCAGGTCCATAGCTAGTAGCTAGATGGCTTCTTCTCTCTTTTTGGATCTCAATACAATGTTCTCCCCCTCTCTCGTGGAGATCTATTCGATGTAATCTTCTTTTTGTGGTGTGTTTGTTGAGACCGATGAATTGTGGGTTTATAATCCAGCTTATCTATGAACAATATTTGAATCTTCTCTGAATTCTTTTATGTATGATTGAGTTATCTTTGCAAGTCTCTTCGAATTATCCTTTTGGTTTGGCCAACTAGATTGGTAGTTTTTGCAATGGGAGAAGTGCTTAGCTTTGGGTTCAATCTTGCGGTGTCCTTTCCCAGTGACAAAACGGGCAGCAAGGCACATATTGTATTGTTGCCATCGAGGATAACAAGATGGTTTTTTAATCATATTGCATGAATTTATCCCTCTACATCATGTCATCTTGCTTAAGGCGTTACTCTGTTTTTAACTTAATACTCTAGATGCATGCTGGATAGCAGTCGATGAGTGGAGTAATAGTAGTAGATGCAGAATCATTTCGATATACTTGTCTTGGACGTGATGCCTATATACATGATCATACCTAAATATACTCATAACTATGCTCAATTCTGTCAATTGCTCAACAGTAATTTGTTCACCCACCGTAGAATATCTATGCTCTTGAGAGAAGCCACTATTGAAACCTATGGCCCCTGGGTCTATTCTCATCATATCAATCTCCATTACTTTATTACTTGCTTTGTTTTTACTTTGCCTTTTACTTTTCACTTTGCATCTATATACCAAAAATACCAAAAATATTATTTATCATCTCTATCAGATCTCACTCTCGTAAATGACGGTGAAGGGATTGACAACCCCTAATCGCGTTGGTTGCGAGGAGCTATCGTTTTGTGTAGGTACGAGGGACTTGTGCATGGTCTCCTACTGGATTGATACCTTGGTTCTCAAAAACTGAGGGAAATACTTACGCTACTTTGCTGCATCATCCTCTCCTCTTCGGGGAAATCCAACGCAGTGCTCAAGAGGTAGAAATATACCATCTCGATCACCTCGTGACCAAAACAAAATGGTGATCACTCATGGATCACAAACGGGACCACATCGGGTTCAACGGGTTACCTCGTAACCGAACGGTGATCACTCACGGATCACAAACGGAACCACACCGGGTTCAATGGGTTACCTTGTAACCGAACGGTGATCATTCACAGATCACAAAAGGAACATCCACATCATCACCTCGTGACCACATCACAACTGAATGATCCTTCCCAAGATCATCCCAACATCATCATCATGATCCTGCCAAACTGTTACAGCTAACAATATCAACATATACATCACCTATAAGTCATTCTGTCATGTGAGTGTTGATCGAACAGTGTGACCTAGTATGAACTTATGCCCATGACCGAGGATGCGACTATCGATAGATTAAACACACACACTCTGCAGAGGTAGCACACTTTACCCACACCATAGAACCCATGGCCTCGCACTCCCATTCGGGTGGACCAACGGTGTTCCCACAAAACCGATCTACTGCCATGACCCCCTCCCGGCCACTCCGACTCACTCCCCACTGGGCTAAGTCATGGGTGGCCCCATGTCTACCAAAGACACCAATGGCCACCGTCGTGGCAAAACGTCCACCATCGTGGCAAAACGGTCCCAAACGGGGACAAGAGCTCTCAATACCAACTATGGGCACACAAGGTTATGTCTACTTACCGGGCCAGGGTACCACACGCCCATAACCTTCCCTCGTTGGAGGCACCGGTGAGAGGCTTGACAATAGCATTGCATTAGGGCCTTCCCATAAAAGGCAAAGGTGGTTGCACTGGAAAAGCCTGGTTCGGTGGCACCTGACCAACTTAATGACAGAATTTAACCCCAAAAATATAACTGTGGTAACTGATACTCTGATATCAACTATCAAACTAGAATCCAAGTCATAGCAATATCCAACAAATAATCGAAGCATAATATCATCATCTCAAAATACTCCATGGGTAGCACAATACTACTGTCATGATGAATCTGAAACAATAATCCTACTACTCCAATAACAAGAATAAAGCTATTAGGCTAAGATCCACATGTAAACATCATCTCCTAAAATAATACTCCAAGCAACAGAGCATCAACTAGCATCATGAAAATAATCATACTAACCACTAATAATCCAAAGGCAACATGATATCCAAAGTAATACTCCAAAATATAATAATAGATACCATCATGGAAACAATCATAATATCAACCACTAATACTCCAATGACAACATGATACTCATCAACTGCAAAGCATAACTCTTAGTAATCCAAACAATAGCATGGCAACAACTAGATCTAAATAATACTCCGAGAGAATGCCATGCACAAAGTCATGTAGCTAAAACAATATTTTAAACAAGTTCAAATAGATTAAACCATGTCACTGCATTACAGTGATGCAAATGGAGGGTGTGGCTTGCTTGGGGTGGAAGAAATTACCAAGAGAAAGTGCGAGAATCTCGCGGAAAGAATCGACGGAAATCGTACTCTCTCGGAGGGGGCTGAATAAGGGCAGGGGCAAAATGGTCATTTTCAGAATGTTAAAACATGGTGAAAATGGTTCCATCAGAACAGGCTCGACGAAACAAAGAAGTGGGCTTTGGAATCACCTGATTTGGAGCTATGGGTAAAAAGATATGAACGTTTGACTACCAGGGACCCATCTGTAATGATTTTTTTTCAAACAGGGCCTAGACAGAAGAACAAAAAGCGCAATTAGGGAAATATGCTTTCACTGACTGAAAACGTATTCATGGTTGAAGAAGAAATAAAACGAGCTTTCTGTGGAGGAAAACGTACTCCGAGGAATATGCTTTCACTTATCCACCTTAGCAGCTCGGGTCAACGCATGAGACTTATAGGCTGGGTCCGCCACTTATCCACGTCGGCGAGTTCGAGTCAACGCCGCAGTCACTAACTGGTGGGGCCTGCGGGCAGGTGGGGCCCTTGGGCGCAGTCATCTTCAACCGCTCGCCCGCCTACGGAGCAAAGGACGGGGCGAGCTCCGACGACGATTGCCGGTGCCGTAGGCCACTAAATGGGGAGCCCGGACCACCCACGTGCTCAAGGGAGCGAGGCAGTCCCGTCCAGGAAAGATGCAACCGCAGGGAAGGTCTCGGCTGAGCAGGAGGCCAGCCGCGGCGGACGGTGATCTACGGTCAGCAGCAAGCTCATGGCAGAAGGCCACCGGAGGTGGAGGAGGCTAATGGTGGTGGAAAGGAGAGGGGAGGGATCTCGGCTCGCTCGGATTCAAGTAGAGATCATCGGTGTCCGAGGTGGCCATTGGAGGGCTCGGGAGCTCTTGGAGCTCAGGGAAGTGAATGGGCGGGGCTAGCGGAGTGCGGTGAGGCTATGGGTGAGCTCGGAGGGCTCGGGGGAGGCCTTAAATAGACGCGAGGCGAGGGGCCGAGCTGGCACCGCCGCAGACATGTTTATGGCGCCGCGGACGCGTGCCCACGCTCGCGAGCTCGGAGGTAGACGATGCAGGAGGAGCATTGGAGGTTCTCACAGGGAGGAGACGGCCAAGTGAGCATAGGGAGGAAGACGACGACAACAAACCGAGCCAAAACACCACTGTACGTCCATTGGCACGCGGCGGTTTGCATTGGTGAGGAAGCTGCCGGAGGGGGAGAGTGGTCCAGGGGAACGGCGACAACGAGATGCAGCCACTAGACATGCTCACGAGCTCTAAGACGACGAGAGGGAGCGGTGCCAAAGCACAAACGATGCTCTGGACACGCCAGAGTGCACAGAGCGCGTAAATGTGCATGCCAGTTGCGCGGTCACCACACGACATGGCACGGGGAGGGCTGTAGAGGATGTCAAACTATGTCTCGGAGCTAGTCCTTCCATTGTGGAGCATTTATGAGGCATTGGCTTGATCTGGGGAGCTATGTTTAAATGGTAACTAAGATCTAAAGTTTACTGCAGTAACCGTGCACTATTGATCAACATGAACTTGATTGGGGTCAATTGAGTTGTCTGGGATGATTAACTATGGAAGGACTATGATCTTGGAGGTTTTGGGCATAATGGAGCAGAAACTAATATAGTTGCTTTGCAACTACCAAATCTGGTCAGAAACTAAATTTGGATGATGCACTCACATGGTGTGATGGAATGGGATGCAACTTGTCAAATCCTCATGATATGGACATATAAAGATGTTGTAAAAAGCTCATACCAAATGGGTTCACCAAAATGGTACTTGCTTCACAAACATCATTTCTGTCTAGAAAATTGGAATAATTTTGGTGATTAAACGGATCAATTAAATGATGCCAAATTGGGTGTAGAGATGTTTTATGAGTAGAAGAATGATCTGGTAATTTATTATGATTTTTGAAGCAATGTAAGATACACTTGCTTCACAACCTGAAAATATTTCCAGAATCAAAGATTTGCTCCTGTACTCACATAGATGATTGGATGCGGTTGCAAATGGGTGGAGGGGGTTAATATGATCACATTAAGGAGTGTGCAAAAGTTCAACTCATTTGGGTAATCCTAGCTAGTACTTCCTTCACATAGCCTTCTATGCGATAGAAACTTTGAAAAATCACTGAGGAAGATTAGCTAGGCAAATAAAGTTGAACTTGTGCATGAGGCAATTATTTCGACATATAAGCATGCCCAAAAAGGTTGGGAGCCACTAGGAAAAATATAAATGACACTTCCTTCACATACTGCCATTTAGGGCAGAATAGAAAAAGGAACATTGGGGATATTTTTTGAACTGGCCAAGGAAATGTTTGGGCATATTTGAGCTATATATGACCCAAAGGAATTATGTGAATTATTTGGGGATTTTTGGATGGACAGAAATATAGGTTGCTTCACAACCTAGGGCAGATATGGTTATTCCTTTAATGGAAAAAGTAATATTCCCTAGAAAAGAATTTAGGGTTTGGTCAAGGAGTGAAGTGACATGATCTTGTCAAGGTTTTGAGAATGATGAGCCACTTGGGAGGGGGAATGAGGATGATTTCCCAGGTGGCAAGGCCACAGAACCACTCCAAAAAGAAAAACAGAGCAAAAACCAAACAAATCAGAAGAAAAAGAAAAGGGCCAAAATCCAGGCTGTTACAATCCTTACCCCCTTAAAGAAATCTCGTCCTCAAGATTTGGTTGCTCTGGGAACAAGTATGACTTGAGGACACGGTTTCCAACTCGGGTATCCTTTTTCCTTTTTTTATTGTTCCACCAAGAATTTCAGATGATCAACTTACCTTGCTCTGGGGTGATTTGCTTCACTTTTCCCCAAATTCTGACAGGTTTTTGCTCACATACCAAATCCTTTTGCTGACACAAATTTTCTCATATCTACGGTGATATCCAATGGACCTGAGCATAAATTTTCCCTTTGGTCATGAAAACCTTTTTACTTCTGCCATGGGGTTGCTTTAATTAAATGCATGTCTTCTAGGTTCTATAAATGCTGAGAATCATGGCCGTCCTCGTAATGGGATCTGATGCTCACAGGTGGCACTAATTTATTTTGATTTATTCCTTTGGCTCGAGCATGTGACGTATACCAGAGATTTGACTGCCTTCTGTCGTGACCAATATAACGGTGTATGGAGTTATAGCTGTGTCATACCTTAATTATTTACATCTTGAGATTGGCCCGACAGGGGGCTGACGGACAAATGCTTTTCCTGACAGACTGACCATGTACTTGATTTCATCGATGAGTATATCGGGTCTGAGTTGATTGTTCGGCTTTTGACTTTCTCATTTTGTTGGTATACCCATCTGTGGTAATAGGCTGTGATATGCTTTAACACTGACGCTGAAGTCAGACTGCTGAGGTTGCAAAGGAATCTTGGATCTCACAAAACAGAATTGGATATTCCACACTAACCATGTCAAGCGGGTCAGCGGGATATGAAAATCCCTTTACTATCAGTCTCATCCTTTTTATGGTCATGGTTTTATTTGTTAGGATACCTTACTGAAATAACTTGGCCACACATGTCCTTGATTCTTCGTATGACCATGGACATGAGTAGTGCAATATTTTTGACATTATTCCTTGTGCTTGTTGTTCCGACCTGGGTCCGCACACATATGACATATACCCAGAGTTTGTAGCTGTACGGAGGTCATTGCTGAGGCTAATCATACAAGAAGATGACAAGGTTTCATGATATCACCTTGTCTGGTGCGGGAATAATTCCTTTGGTGACCATTGTCAAGACTGTTGATTCTATGATGTCATCTCCAAATATTGTCGATCCTTGTATTACATGAGATGTATTTCTGCTTATTTTCCTTTTGCCTAACTCGTGAGGTTGTTAAATCCTTCCTTTCCTTCGGTATATCTGCTTGATCACTGTTGCATCTCATATGGGTAACTGATATGACTGGGGATGCATGCTCACCATATACAAGAAGAATATGCCACCAAACACTTGATTCTTGAGGTAGGCATATGTTTTGACTGAATTGTTCTTCTGACCAAAAATATTACTGATCTGATTCTTGAGCGGTGCCGCCATATATTGGAAACTCTTCATATAGTCTCTGAGGACGGTGTAATCGTATGATACTAGCGCAGACTAAATGGCTTACGAGAGAAGCCATCCGAGTAGCTTGCTGAGGAAGACTTGTTAACTTCTTCTCAAATCTTTTGTTTGGGTATCATACAGAATAAGGCTCTATAGCTTACACACGAAGCTTGTCCTGAGTATTGTGTTGGAGAAGCCCAAGTTCCGTACTTGAGAAGCTTCTCCTAGGGTTTGCTTGTTGAGAAAATTTCATTTCCGTATGTCAGAAGCTTTTATCGAAGTATCTTGTTGAGAAAGACCGGGTATCGTGGGCCAGAAATTGTTCACATATCATGCTGAGGAAAAATTGAGGAGCCTTGCCCCATAAATTTCTTCCGACAGCGTGTGGAATAATACTGGGTTGCTTATATCCAAAACTTCATACTGATATGCAGACTGAAATCCATACACATGCCCATAATATTCTGAGGCTGATTATTTGCATGAGAAAAATGGTTTGACTGTCTTCCTTGAGCATATCACATTCTGACTTTATTTCGGATGATAACAGATTTCAAGCATCATGCATTGTTGAGCCAAAATTTTGTATATGACCCATACCTCTGTCTGAAAATGACCCTGACTTGTCTTGTTGCTGACTTGATCATTACTGCTGCGAGGATTTTGTACTGACGTAGACTCGATGCTGATAGTCAATCCAACGCACCATTGGTATTCTGAACAGATATTAATGCTATAATGTAGTTGACTGGGTAGACCATCATGTTTAGCTGAGCTTCTTCCAAATATTTGAAATCCTTATTGCTTCTTTAAGTTCGGTGTCAGTGGATGAGCAACTCTTCATAGGGAAAAAATAATGTAACACCGGGGCCCAAAAAGAAAGAAGCAAAAGAAAACTCAACTAAACAAAAGCACACAACAACAAACAATTCAGACACAATCAATGTCACATATTACTGCTAGTCACACAATATACATGCCTACTTAAGCACACAAATCTCGCGGGATCTCCGGTTCTACGATCTAGCATGATGTGACGATGTGCACGAGGACGAATAAATGTGTGGGAGAATTGGTGTAAACAGCGCTACACTAAGTGCTAGCTTAGCCAGGTAGCAACCTGCACTAGCTCGGAGGCAAGGACGCACTCGTTAATCGATGTCTACTACACAACCTTCTTCTTGTAGATGTTGTTGGGCCTGCAAGTGCGCAAGTTTGTAGGACAGTAGCAAATTTCCCTCAAGTGGATGACCTAAGGTTTATCAATCCGTAGGAGGCGTAGGATGAAGATGGTCTCTCTCAAACAACCCTGCAACCAAATAACAAAGAGTCTCTTGTGTCCCCAACACACCCAATACATTGGTAAATTGTATAGGTGCACTAGTTCGGTGAAGAGATGGTGATACAAGTGTAATATGGATGGTAGATATAGGTTTTTGTAATCTGAAAATATAAAAACAGCAAGGTAGCAAGCGGTAAAGTGAGCGTAAACGGTATTGCAATGATAGGAAAAATGGCCTAGGGTTCATACTTTCACTAGTGCAAGTTCTCTCAACAATAATAACATAGATAGAACATATGACAAGCCCTCAACATGCAACAAAGAGTCACTCCAAAGCCACTAATAGCGGAGAACAAACGTAGAGATTATGGTAGGGTACGAAACCACCTCAAAGTTATTCTTTCGGATCGATCTATAAAAGAGTTCGTACTAGAATAACACCTTAAGACACAAATCAACCAAAACCCTAATGTCACCTAGATACTCCATTGTCACCTCAAGTATCCGTGGGCATGATTATACGATATGCATCACACAATCTCAGATTCATCCAACCAACATTAAAGTACTTCAAAGATTGCCCCAAAGTTTCTACCGGAGAGTGAAGAACGTGTGCCAACCCCTATGCATAGTTCCCAATGTCACGAAACCCTCAAGTTGATCACCAAAACATACATCAAGTGGCACGTGAAATCCCATTGTCACCACAGATAATCACGGCAAGACATACATCAAGTGTTCTCATAAAAGACTCAATCCGATAAGATAACTTCAAAGGGGAAACTCAATTCATCACAAGAGAGTAGAGGGGGAGAAACATCATAAGATCCAACTACAATAGCAAAGCTCGGGATACATCAAGATCGTGCCATAGAGGAACACGAGAGAGAACACGAGAGAGAGAGATCAAACACATAGCTACTGGTACATACCCTCAGCCCCGAGGGTAAACTACTCCCTCCTCGTCATGGATAGCGCCGGGATGATGAAGATGGCCACCGGTGATGGGATCCCCCTCCGGCAGGGTGCCGGAACAGGGTCCCGATTGGTTTTTGGTGGCTACAGAGGCTTGCGGCGGCGGAACTCCCGATCTATCTTCTGTTCTGGAAGTTTTAGGGTACGTAGGTATATATGGGTGCAGGGGGTACGTCGGTGGACCTCCGAGTTGCTCACAAGGTAGGGGGCGCGCCCAGGGGGCGGGGGCGCCCCCCACCCTCGTGGGCAGCCCGGGAATCCCCTAACATGCACTCCAAGCCCATCTGATTGGTTTCCTTCCAAAATTAACTTCTCCAGTTGATTTCGTTCCGTTTTGACTCCGACTGATATTCCTTTTCCTCAAAACAGTGAAATAGGCATAAAACAGCAAATCTGGGCTGGGCCTCCGGTTAATAGGTTAGTCCCAAAAATAATATAAAAGTGGATAATAAAGCCCAATATTGCCTAAAACAGTAGATAAAGTAGCATGGAGCAATCAAAAATTATAGATACGTTGGAGACGTATCAAGCATTCCCAAGCTTAATTCCTGCTCGTCCTCGAGTAGGTAAATGATAAAACAGAATTTTTGATGCGGAGTGATACTTTGGCATAATTTCAATGTAAATCTTCTTAATTGTGATATGAATATTCAGATCCGAAAGATTCAAGACAAAAGTTCATATTGACACAAAAATAATAATAATTCAAGCATACTAATCAAAGCAATCATGTCTTCTCAAAATAGCATGGCAAAAGAAAGTTCATCCTAACAAAATCATATAGTTAGGCTATGCTTCATTTTCGTCACACAAAGATGTTCCCAACTTCTATACCCCCGATGACAAGCCAAGCAATTGTTTCATACTTAAATAATCTCAAACGTTTTCAATCTTCACGCAATACATGAGCGTGAGCCATGGATATAGCAGAATGGGTGGAATAGAATATGATGATGGGGATTGTGTGGAGAAGACAAAAAAAGGAGAAAGTCTCACATTGACGAGGATAATCAACGGGCTATGGATATGCCCATCAATTGATGTCAACATGAGGAGTAGGGATTGCCATGCAACGGATGCACTAGAGCTATGAATGCTCAACAAAAGAAAACTAGTGGGTGTGCATCCAACTTGCTTGCTCATGAAGACCAAGGGCATTTGAGGAAGCCCATCGTAGGAATATACAAGCCAAGTTCTATAATGAAAAATTCCCACTAATATGAAAAGACAACTTATGAGACTCACTACATGAAGAACAAGGTGCTACTTTGAAGCACAATATATGAGACTCACTACATGAAGAACAAGGTGCTACTTCGAAGCACAAGTGTAGAAAAAGAGATAGTAGCATTGCCCTTTTTATTTTCTTTTTTTGGCCTTTTTTTGGCCTTTCTCTTTTTTTGGGCAATGCTCTAATAATGATGATCATCACACTTCTATTGATTACAACACAAGGATTACAACTTGAAACTTAGAACAAGATATGACTCTATATGAATGCCTCCGACGATGTACCGGGATGGTGCAATGAATCAAGAGTGATATGTATGAAAAATAATGCATGGTGGCTTTGCCACTAATACGATGTCAACTACATGATCATGCAATGGCAATATGACAAAAGTAATGTATGTCATGATGATGATGATGGAAGTTGCATGGCAATATATCTCGGAATGGCTATGGAAATGCCATGATAGGTAGGTATGGTGGCTGTTTTGAGGAAGATATAAGGAGGTTTATGTGTGATAGAGCATATCGTATCACGGGGTTTGGATGCACCGGCGAAGTTTGCGCCAACTCTCAAGGTGAGAAAGGGCAATGCACGGTATCGAAGAGGCTAGCAATGGCGGAAAGGTAAGAGTGCGTATAATCCATGGACTCAACATTAGTCAAAAGAACTCATATACTTATTGCAAAGATTAAGAAGTCATCAAAAATTAAGTACTATGCGCATGCTCCTAGGGGGATAGATTGGTAGGAAAAGACCATCGCTCGTCCCCGACTGCCACTCATAAGGACACACAAGCCAGGTATACTTCATGTTTCAAATTTGTTACACAACTTTAACCATACGTGCATGCTAAGGGACTTGCAAACTTCAAGACAAGCTTTTCTCAAATTCATAATCACCCAACTAGCACAACTTTGATATTATCACCTCCATATCTCAAAACAATTATCAAGCATCAAACTTATCTTAGTATTCAATTCACTCAAAAGAAAGTTTTACATATCTTGAATACCAAGTATATTAATATTTAAGCAAATTACCATGCTATTAACAACTCTCAAATAATCTAAGTGAAGCATGAGAGATCATTAGTTTCTTTAAAACAAATCCACCACCGTGCTCTAAAAGATATAAGTGAAGCACTAGAGCAAAAATTATCAAGCTCAAAAGATATAAGTGAAGCACATAGAGTATTCTAGCAAATTCCAATTTGTGTAAGGCTCTCTCTCATTAAAGAATTTCAGATCTTGATACTTTATTCAAACAGCAAGCAAAGCTAAAGAAAACTACATTGCAAGGATAGCACAACTCATGTGAAGAAGCAAAAACTTAGGCTCAACCGTTACTAACTGATAGTTGTTGACGAAGAAAGGTGGGATGCCTACCGGGGCATCCCCAAGCTTAGATGCTTGAGACTTCTTGGAATATTATCTTGGGGTGCCTTGGGCATCCCCAAGCTTGAACTTTTGTGTCTCCTTAATTCCTCTCATATCATGGTTTCTCTTTTTATCAAAAGCTTCATTCACCACAAACTCAACAAGAACTCGTGAGATAGGTTAGTATAAACCAATGCAAAACCTTATCATTTTCTACTGTAAAAAATCACTAAAATTATTATTCAACATTGCATAATAAATGCCTCTGCATATTTAATACTCCTATCATCATATAGAATCATTAAACAAGCAAACATATGCAAACAATGCAACCATAACAGCAATCTGCCAAAACAGTACAGTCTGTAAAGAATGCACGAGTAACAATACTTCCCTGACTCCAAACATTATGAACTAAAATTCCCACTATAATAAATTTATCAGATCTCAATATGCAAAAAGATTCAACGTTAGACCATGCTCTGACTTTTCTAGGGAAGTTTTGCAACAGCGGTAAACTTTCTGTTTTCAAACAGCAACATGCAAACTAGCAAAATAACCATGGCAAAGGCTATCCTAGACTTTTTTATTGAAACTAAAGATGCAAAACACTATTCTAACTAACAGCAAGCAAAAACTAACAAAATAAAATGACGCTCCAAGCAAAACACATATCATGTGGTGAATAAAAATATAGCTCCATGTAAAGTTACCGATGAACGAAGACGAAAGAGGCGATGCCTACCGGGGCATCCCCAAGCTTAGTTGCTTGGTTGTCCTTGAATATTACCTTGGGTTTCCTTGGGAATCCCCAAGCTTAATCTCTTGCCACTCCTTATTCCATAGTCCATCGAATCTTTACCCAAAACTTGAAAACTTCAACCACACAAAACTCAAAACAAAACTTGTAAGCTAAGTTAGTATAAGAAAATAAAACCACCACTTAGGTACTGTAATGAACTCATTATAAATTCATATTGGTGTAATGTCTACTGTATTCTAACTTCTCTATGGTTCATACCACTTAATACTAGCCATAGATTCATCAAAATAAGCAAACAACACATAGAAAACAGAATCTGTCAAAAACAGAACAGTCTGTAGTAATCTGTATCAAACGTATACTTATGGAACCCCAAAAATTATGAAATAAATTTCTGGACCTGAGAAATTTCTCTATTAATCATCTGCAAAAATAATCAACCTAAAATCACTCTCCAGTAAAAACTGGCAGCTAATCTCGTGAGCGCTAAAGTTTCTGTTTTTCACAGCAAGATCACATAAACTTCACCCAAGTCTTCCCAAAGGTTCTACTTGGCACTTTATTGAAAGAAAAGCTATAAAACATTATTACTACAGTAGCATAATCATGTGGACACACAAAAACAGTAAGGATAAATATTGGGTTGTCTCCCAACAAGCGCTTTTCTTTAATGCCTTTTAGCTAGGCATGATGATGACAATGATGCTCACATAAAAGATAAGGATTGAAACATAACGGGAGCATCATGAAGGATATCACTGGCACATTTAAGTCTAACCCACTTCCTATGCATAGGGATTTTGTGAGCAAACAACTTATGGGAACAATAATCAACAAGCATAGGAAGGTAAAACAAGCATAGCTTCAAAACTTTAAGCACATAGAGAGGAAACTTGACATTATTGCAATTTCCTACAAGCATATGTTCCTCCCTCATAATAATTTTCAGTAGCATCATGAATGAATTCAACAATATAACCAGAACCTAAAGCATTCTTTTCATGATCTACAAGCATAGAAAAATTACTACTCTCCACATAAGCAAACTCCTTCTTTATGGCATACGTATCATCACAATAATCATCATAGATAGGAAGCATGCTTTCATCATAGTAAATTTGCTCATCAAAGCTTGGGGGACAAAAAATATCATCTCCATCAAACATAGCTTCCCCAAGCTTGTGGCTTTGCATATCATTAGCATCATGGATATTCAAGGAATTCATACTAACAACATTGCAATCATGCTCATCATTCACATATTTTATGCCAAGAATTCTATGTAATTCTTCTTCTAGCACTTGAGCACAATTTTCCTTTCCATCATACTCACGAAAGATATTAAAAAGGTGAAGCGTTTGAGACAAACTCAACTCCATTTTTTGTAATTTTCTTTTATAAACTAGACTAGTGCTAAAACAAGAAACAAAAATATTCGATTGCAAGATCTAAAGATATACCTTCACTTACCGAGCCTCCCCGGCAACGGCGCCAGAAAAGAGCTTGATGTCTACTACACAACCTTCTTCTTGTAGACGTTGTTGGGCCTGCAAGTGCACAAGTTTGTAGGACAGTAGCAAATTTTCCTCAAGTGGATGACCTAAGGTTTATCAATCCGTAGGAGGCATAGGATGAAGATGGTCTCTCTCAAACAACCCTGCAACCAAATAACAAAGAGTCTCTTGTGTCCCCAACACACCCAATACAATGGTAAATTGTATAGGTGCACTAGTTCAGCGAAGAGATGGTGATACAAGTGTAATATGGATGGTAGATATAGGTTTTTGTAATCTGAAAATATAAAAACAGCAAGGTAGCGAGCGGTAAAAGTGAGCGTAAACGGTATTGCAATGATAGGAAACAAGGCCTAGGGTTCATACTTTCACTAGTGCAAGTTCTCTCAACAATAATAACATAGATAGAACATATGACAAGGCCTCAACATGCAACAAAGAGTCACTCCAAAGCCACTAATAGCGGAGAACAAACGTAGAGATTATGGTAGGGTACGAAACCACCTCAAAGTTATTCTTTCAGATCGATCTATAAAAGAGTTCGTACTACAATAACACCTTAAGACACAAATCAACCAAAACCCTATTGTCACCTAGATACTCCATTGTCATCTCAAGTATTTGTGGGCATGATTATACCATATGCATCACACAATCTCAGATTCATCCAATCAACATAAAAGTACTTCAAAGAGTGCCCCAAAGCTACTACCGGAGTGTCAAGAACGTGTGCCAACCCCTATGCATAGGTTCATGGGTGGAACCCGCAAGTTGGTCACCAAAACATACATCAAGTGGCACATGATATCCCATTGTCACCACAGATAATCACGGCAAGACATACATCAAGTGTTCTCATAAAAGACTCAATCCGATAAAATAACTTCAAAGGGGAAACTCAATTCATCACAAGAGAGTAGAGGGGGAGAAACATCATAAGATCCAACTACAATAGCAAAGCTCGGGATACATCAAGATCCTGCCATAGAGGGAACACGAGAGAGAACACGAGAGAGAGAGATCAAAACACATAGCTACTGGTACATACCCTCAGCCCCGAGGGTGAACTACTCCCTCCTCGTCATGGATAGCGCTGGGATGATGAAGATGGCCTCCGGTGATGGGATCCCCCTCCGGCAGGGTGCCGGAACAGGCTCCTGATTGGTTTTTGGTGGCTACAGAGGCTTGCGGCAGCGGAACTCCCGATCTATCTTCTGTTCTGGAAGTTTTAGGGTACGTAGGTATATATGGGTGCAGGGGGTACGTCGGCGGACCTCCGGGGTGCTCACGAGGTAGTGGGGCGCGCCCAGGGGGGAGCCCCCCACCCTCTTGGGCAGCCCGGGACTCCCCTGATGTGCACTCCAAGCCCATCAGGTTGGTTTCCTTCCAAAATGAACTTCTCCAATTGATTTCGTTCCATTTTGACTCCGTCTGATATTCCTTTTCCTCGAAACACTGAAATAGGCATAAAACAGCAAATCTGGGCTGGGCCTCCGGTTAATAGGTTAGTCCCAAAAATAATATAAAAGTGGATAATAAAGCCCAATATTGCCTAAAACAGTAGATAAAGTAGCATGGAGCAATCAAAAATTATAGATACGTTGGAGACGTATCAAAGGACAGGAAGTGCGACCAGGACGCGTGGATCATTAGTTCATCGGAAGTACTCGATTGTAGTTTTCTTCACTGGTATGTTAAATAAAGAGTTTCATTTCGTACTTACACAATTCAAAACGATTTTTATAGAGAGAATAAGAAAACCACTCCACTATATATTAGTCGTATACACGAGTACTATATGGACGCAGCTTCACTGACTTTAGTGCACCTGCCTTTCAGTTTATCATAGGTGGGCCCAAAATGTGGCTGGCCCACCTGTCATACAGCCAAAAGCAGGTCCAGTTAAGGCACCGGAGCTCAGTCCGTACTACAGTATATTTATAAGCTGGAGCCTCAATGCTTGTTCGCTAGGGTTTGCACTCTCCACACTCTCGCCGCACTACATATATATATATATATATATATATATACACGCTGGAGGCTCAGTGTTCCTTTGCTAGGGTTTGCTATATTCACAGTCTCTCACCCTCTTCACCAGATCTAAACAAGACTACGTTGGCCTCTTGTCTCTCTCTCCCCCCTCACAGCTGGTGAAGGAGGCGTCCGGATCACATCGCACCAGGAAGGGGAGGAGGTGCAGCATTCACTCTATCGCCTTTGGCGAGGGAGGCAATCCACTGCCTGCTGCGATGTTCTCTTTCACCCAGCGCCTGTGCGGGAGGGCCAGCGACCCCTTCTTCCTTGCTGCCGTATGTAGTGTGGGCAGATCAGGCCTCCCGCCGCACGCCTTGCCACATCTCGACGACCTTGAGGTATAAGTTTCTTTGAAACCATCATTGCTCTAGTTGCATGTGGATCTTTTTCAATCTATAGTCGAATCTAGGTCTTGGTTCAAAGAGGAAAGAAGGGTGCAGTGGGGTGGATCATGAATCTAGGACGTGGTTCAATGAGGAAAGGAGGGAGGGAAAGTAGTGTAGACTGGCTATCCAACTGCTTTGTTGGTCGAAAAGGGAAAAAGGGGGTAACCCGAAACTGGGGGGGGGGTCGGGTAGTTTGTGCAGGACAAGATTTGTTGCCTTCACATAGGAAAAAGGTTGAAAGAGAACAAATATGGGACCAACACAGATATGCTGCTTGGCTACATACTCTGCATCACCCATTTATACATGTGGACGCACATGGTGCTGGCATGTCCCATGTCCCATGTCCCACACAACTATTTTGCTGTTGTTAATCTAAGAATGCCGCCGGAAAACTGAAGCAATGCCACTATTAAAAGTAAATTACATTTTTTAACGAATGTTTTTCTAAGGGAATGTCTCTGTTAATATGAATCAATGCAACCGTTTTAGAAATGCTACTATCCAACTTTGTTTTCCATCAAGATAAGTTAGATGCTTCTTTTTGTCGCCGTTTGTTTCATCCTCCTTTATCGGCAAGTAATTGTTTCCTCTTTTGCCTTTGTTAAAACAGGGGTATCTGTTCAACTTGTTGCTATTGCGACATTTTGCTTCGCTACGCGAAACACTTACATTTTAAGAGTGTTTTGTGCAGTTCAACTTGAATGTCACAACGGCGAGTTTGCTTAATTTTGGTGGAACTGCACAAAAGGAGATCGAGATTTGTTTCCAGTCTTCATGGTGAGTTGTTTCAAATCTTGGTCTCATCCACATGATGTGCAGTGTTCTTTGAGATGCTGTGCTACTTGTTTTGGTACTGTTTTAAATAAATGTTGAATTGAAGCTATTGTATTGTTGTCTTTTCCATTAAGTAGTGAACAAAAATGGGACCAACCCAGACATGATGCTTGTTGCTTTGTTACAACAAATTTAGCATCACCCCCTTTATAAGTATATGGAAGCACATATTGTTGTTGCGCCCACTCTCCCCTGGAACTGTTTATGCTTTTTGTTAATCTAATGCCGTTGGTAAAATTAAGCAATGCCACTCTCAGAATTAACTACTGAATCTTATTTCAAAACTGCAACACTTGTTAGGGATTGGCGGGATTACCATTTTTGTGGCCGCATGTTTCATCCTCCTTTATTAGCCAGTAATTGATTCCTTTTTTGCCTCTGTTTAAACAGGGATATCTATTCAACTTGTTGCTATTGCAACATTTTGCTTCGCTATGCGAAACACTTATTTTTTAAGAGTGTTTTGTGCAGTTCAACTTGAATGTCACACCGGCGACTTTGCTTAATTTTGGTGGAACTGCACAAAAGGAGATCGAGATTTCATATATGTGTTGCGATATGTGTCCAGTCTTCCTCTCGAGCTGTTTCAAATCTTGGTCAAGAAAGGTCAGTACCGACTTCCATCCACATGATGCTGTAGTGTGCTTTGAGATGTTGTGCTACTTGTATTGGTACTGTTTTGGATAAATGTTGAATTGAAGCTATTGAACTGTTGTCTTTTACCATTAAGTGAGCAAAAATTGTTCCAACCCAGACATGACGCTTGTTTCTTTGTTACAACAAAACTCTGCATCACCCCCTTTATAAGTAGATGGAAGCACATGTTGTTGTTGCGCCCACTCTCCCCTGGAACTGTTTATGCTTTTTGTTAATCTAATGCCGCTGGTAAAATTAAGCAATGCCACTCTCAAAATTAATTAACTACTGAATCTTAGTTCAAAACTGCAACGCTTTTTAGGGATTGGCAGGATTACCATTTTTGTGGCCGCATGTTTCATCCTCCTTTATTGGCCAGTAATTGATTCCTTTTTTGCCTCTGTTAAAACGAATTAGTCACACTGTTTTAGGAATGGTACTATCCTTCTTTGTAGTTCTTTCTACATGTTTAACCAAGGTATTGGTAAGATAATGTCTGTTAAAATGAATCAGTCGCATTGTTTTAGGAATGGTACTTTTCTGCTTTGTCGTTCTTTATACATGTTGAAACAAGGCACTGTTAAGATAATGTCTCAGTCAATATGAATGAATCACACTGATGGAGAATTGCTACTCTCCTGCTTTGTTACCCATTAAGATAAGGTAGATTAGTAGATGCTTTTCTTCTGGGAGTACAAGTCATCAATCGTTATTTCTCAGTAATTGTTTCCCTTATACCTATTGTTGCTTACAGGGATATCAAAATTAAAGTTTGGTTTTATTCCGACTTTGATTTTAGTTGAACTGCACAAAAGGAGCTAATGTGTCCAAGGCAAACTGCTGCATTACTGGGCCCAGTTGGTCGTTCCACTTTGCAGAAAGAAGCAGTCACTATTTGTGCTACATTACAGAAGGAATGACCGAGAAGCTTTATAGAGTATTAGTAGACGCTAGTGACATGACTAGTCTGCAGAGAGCATAGGCAACTCTACAACACGTGGAGTGCACTGGGCAAAAAGTGCCCAAACAAGTACAAGAAGCCACGACAGGACTCCACGATCATAGGCATTATATATTTTGAATGGGAAAAGCTTGTCAAAGTTTAATCATTGATGTTAGCAAGAAGACATTAGTTTAATATAATGGAATTGGAAAACCTTGTCAAAATTTGCTCATTGATGTTAGCCAGAAGACATGCATTTGATATTTTTGAGTGGGACGCCCTTTGCTGTGAGCAGCGTCGATCATTTTTTCCTATTCCTGTGTTCAGTTTAGAAGTAAATAGTTACTCTCCTGAGATATTCCTGTGTTAAGAGTTTGTTCTGAATATTGTCTATGTAATGCCAGGCCTTGTGTTTGATTGAAAAGTTGAGCGTGGAATGTTGTGGCATGCGGCATCACGAGCTGTTCACCGTGCCTCCTGAGAATAATGCTTTGTATTGTTTTGCATGTCGATCTAATGCCAGTGATTTGCTTGTTAAGAAGATCATCCTCTTCTGTTGGTTCTGTGCTTAAGAAGTTCATCGTCTTATGTTTCATTCATAGCCTATACGACAAGTCGGGTAGGTTAGAGGTGAAACCATATGATCTTCCGACCAACTCATCATCTTAGGCCGTGATTGGATCGTTGTTTTCCAACGAAAACCGCTTGTAAAACTGACGCTTGTAAATCAAAGCAGATGGTCTTGGGCGAAGCGCTTGGTTGGTCGATTTTGACCAGTAAAATATACACTGGTCTCTCAAATTACACGCGTAACCCGCCAGTTTCACTTACAGACCTCGGGCCCTTGGTTTCATTATGCCTGTATTTTACGCGTTGTTTCCAATGACGAGTAAATTACACTTGTATGTTAATACATGTGTGAAATAAAGCAGAGCTCCCAAGCGCGGCCTTACCGTTTCATGCTGTCTTAGTCTCTCGAAGGTGCTCATAGGTGTCCGATGATCCTGGCTTCCTGAATGAGCAGCGGGCGCTGTATCAGACCATCCGTAGGGCCCGCAAGGCCCTCTCCGTCGTCCTTTGAGTTGTTGTGCTCGCCCTGGCGCCGAGATTGTTAACATGGTCAACAAACATGAGGATTCAGGAGATGACTTTATTTTGACTGGATGACAGCAGGGACCCACTAGGGCCATAGCCGTACGTATGCAAGTGCGTCCTTATTATGTACAACTATATATTTTTTGCTTCCTCCTGGTTTCCTAACATCACGGTCCAACACCATTGTCAACCTATATAGTCAATATAAATGAGAGAATTGCACAAGGTGCGGCCGACATCTGGGACCAAGCAGCTCGAGCAATATTTGTGTTTTTGAGGCGTGAGCACTGCAGAGCTTTTCTTGGCGATGTTTTCGTTGTTGTTTAGAGGAGAGCAGGGTATTAACTGGGCGGGATGTGGTCCGTCTAGCCCAGGCCAGATATCCAGCCCAGATATTAATTTTTTTCAAGATGAAAATGGCTAGCCCAGCTATACGTTCTTCTAAGGAATACCCAGGCAAGGTCAACCTGTTATTCTCCGCCCCGCTGGGCTGCAAATCTTTCCTAGGAGGGATGCATTAGGCTTAACAGGAAAATGGGCTCTAAAATAATAATAAATGGGATGTAATTATAAACACTGGGCAGTAACTATAAGAAAATGCACCAAACATGAAATTAGTTTATAAATTATTATTTATGGATTTTGAAAATCTTAATTTTTAATTGTTGCGCGCGCAATATTTCGTTGGATTTTTATGTAATACAAATTTATATTTAATCTGACTAGAAATTTCAGGATAAGAATATTTCGGATCCCATCAAAATGTGGGAAATTTTATTGAATTCTGTCTTGAATGGTTGGTTGAAATTATTAATCGTTGTCCTAGCTAGAAAATGGGTTGTACTTTTAACAAACTGTAAATGGACTGTAGTAAATTCCATTAGAATTAAAAAATGGGTTGTACATTCTTACAAATCGCAAATGGGCTATAAGTTCTCTGCCACACTTGTGGGCCTACTAAGTTGACGCATCCACAAAAAAAAATTTGACGCATATGCAAGGCTTTGTCAACTTATTATAGTCAACACACGGTTCTAGCAGCAGTGGCCGTAGGATGTCTATCCAACGGATGTCGTGCTTCTTCTTCAATCTCGGATATTCTAGCTTTGGCTGCCCAAAAAATGATTCCTCCCCCTGACATCTGGGGCGCACCATTTCGGAGGCTGACCTGTGGGCCTACTAAGTTGACGCGTACCAAGGGCTTTGTCAACATAGTCAATATAAACGATTCTAGTTGCAGTGACCGTACGATGTCCATCCAACGGCCGTAGTGCTTCTTCAACCTCTGGTCTTCTTCCTCCAGCCTCCCAAAGCAGCGCCGGTTGTGTCGCCTGCTCTTGCCTCCCATGGATGGCTGTGTTGCCGCGGAGGCCTCACAGCCCCCTACTACTCCCACCGCTGGCTAGGCCATCCCTCCACTCACCCACACCCCATGTTATTCTGCGGCGACGACAACCTCACACCACAGTCGAACCAGTGAACCCTCGTACTCCTCTCCGCGTGGGCATCCACTGTCGCGTCTTCCCTGGCTCCGTGTCGTCCCCTTCCTAGGCCTCGCCGTCGTCCACCGCTGTGGTGCTCTCGGCACGGCGTGGTCAATGTGGTCAATGATCGACTTCCATCGGAAGAGTACTGTACGTGGAGAGGCTGACAGCTGGGACCACGGCAGCCGCAAGGAAGTGCCTACTTATTACGCGCAAAATAATTATTCCTCCACCTAACAGTAGGGACCCACCGGACGGGCCACCATTTTTTGCGAAAAAACATTCCCCCCTGACTGCTGGGACCCACCGAAAGGGCCACCGTATTTTTTGAAAAAAACATTCCCCCCGCTGTCAGCTCAGACCCGCCGGAAGTGCCTCCTTATTACGCACAAAAAAATAAATACTCCCCCTGCTAGCTGGGAACCTCCTTGGTGGGAGGCTGACTTGTGGGCCTACTAAGTTGATGGGGATGGAGGGCTTTGTCAACTTAGTCAATATGAACGATTCTAGCTCCAGTGACTGTACGATGTCCATCCAACGGCCGTAGTGCTTCTTCAACCTATGGTCTTCTTGCTCCAGCCGCCCAACGCAGCGCTGGTCGTGCCGCATGCTCTTGCCTCCCGTGGCCAGTTGTGCTACCGCAGAGGCCTCACCGGTCCCTACTATTCCCACCGCTGGCCAGGCCCTGCAACGGCGGCAGCCTCACACCGCAGCCAAACCAGTGAACCCTGTACTCCTCTCCGCGCGGGCTTCCACTATTGTGTCTTCCCCTGCTCCACATCATCCCCTTCCTAGGCCTCGTCGTTGTCCACCGCCCTGGTGCTCTCCACGGGGCGTGGTCAATGTGGTCAAGGAACGACTTCCATCGGAAGAGTACTGTACGTGGAGAGGCTGACAGTTGGGTCCACGGCGGCTGCAAGGAAGTGCCTCCTTTTTACGCGCAAAATAATTATTCCTCCACCTAACAGCAGGGACCCACCGGACGGGCCACCGTATTTCGCAAATAAACGTTCCCCCTGATAGCTGGGACCCACCAGTTACATCTTCGCACGCAAGGAAGTGCGTCCGGGCAAAAAACGATTTGCCCCCCTGACTGCTAGGACCCACCAGCTACATCTTTGCACGCTAGGAAGTACCTGACAATCGGGACCCACCTGGTCGAAGCGTACGTAGCGTTGTCATTCTGGTCGCGAACATGTATGTATATACTGGTTGATGTAGAGGCGCGCACGTGTCGTAGTAGAGGTGCGCACGTAGCATGTACATGTACGTAGAGCGACCAGGGTGCAAGAAAGTAAATACGGCCACGTAGGTACATACGAGCAGGGTCTCGAATGCCTGCTCATGCATACGTATGTCCAGGGCTCGTGTACATGGCTAGGTCGCAACAAAGAAACTGCGTCATCATCGTGTTCACGGGGAGCCAACCGTCTGTGTCGGAGCGGAGTGCATCGTCATGTTCATCGGGAGGGCTTGGACGGAACAGCCGATGGAAACGAGGCCTGGCGTGCCGCAGAACAGAGGAAACGGCCTTGTGTTCGACCGGCCACGTTCGAAACGGGATCCTGTTCGTCGGGAGGGGTCTGGCGTACCACAAAATAGAGGAAGCGAACTTGTGTTGGACCTCCTACGGTCGAAACGGGGTCCTATTGATCGGGAGGGGTGTGGCATACCGCAAAACAGAGGAAATGGACTTGTGTTGGAGCGCTACGGTCGAAACGGGGGTCCTGTTCATCAGGAGGGGTGTGGCATACCGCAAAACGGGACTCCACGAGATACTGTTCATCTCCACCATCGACCTCCTCCAGCCTCCACGGGCTACTATTCATCCACCGTCGACCTCCTCCAGCCTCCACCTGTGACTATTTGTCCACGGGCTCCTGTTCATCCAGCCTCCACCGCGTGCTACTCCACCGGCTACTGTTCAACCAGCCCTTTCCACGGGCTCCTGTTCAACCACCCCTCCACAGGCTACTGTTCATCCAGCCCTCCACGGGGTCATCCTGTTCATCCAGCCCTCCACGGGGTCGTCCTGTTCATCCAGCCCTCCACGAGGTCCTGTTCATCCAGCCCCAACCGGCTCAATCGATCGGGGTCCTGTTCATCTAGAGGCAACACCACGGGGTCCTGTTCATCCACCCCCACCGCTCACTATTCATCCAACCCCCCCAGCAATGCTCACTGTTCATCCAGAGGCAGCATCGATCGGCTTCAGTTAGCAGCAGTAGCAAAGGAATCTCTCGATCGGGTTCAGTTAACAGCCATCGATCGATCGCTCAGGTTCAGTAACGCGTAGCCTGCAGTGCAATCACTCGGGTTCAGTAGGCGAACTCCTCGCTCGGGTTCAGTTAGAGCCCAACGCCTCGCACCCACGTGCGTGCGTGGACGAGACACACAAACCTCCGTGCATAGCTCGGCCCGGACCACCCACCGTAACTGGGAACACCCCGATATTTTCCTCTCCTCGCTTCTACCATGGGTTTTTCAGTCATGGACGGCCCAAAGAATGTCATGCAGCTGTGTCTCCGGCCCGCCCAGGACGAAAAACCCATTTTCTGTCATGATTTTTTGTCATAGAAGTAGGAGCCCACCACATCTATGATGATACCGGGTTTTGTCACAATTATCGTCATAGAAGTGTCATAAGTATGACTGAAATTTTTTTGTTCGGCCCAAAATGTCACATATGTGTCTTTTTTTTGTAGTGCTATGACGGGCGCTCCTCCGTCGGCCTCGTTGACGCTCGTTCTCGGAGAAGTGTCGGGGCTGCGCTGCTTCACCCTATCCCTGTGGCAGGTGCAGTGGCCGCCGAATTTCTGACCAGAGATGCCGCCGCGCTACGACGGCGCGGCAGAACCAGCCCCCTTTCTTCAGGCATACGAGGAGGCAGTTTGGGCGGCTGGCGGAGAAGACAAGGTGAAGGCCAACTGGTTCCCCATGTCCCTTGTAGGTGCACCACGCGCCTGGTTGCTCAACCTGCCGGCATCTTCCGTGGCCTCCTGGGAGAAGCTGCCCAACCTCTTCCTCGCCCACTGCACAGCACCGGTGCCCCTGGTCGTCGCAGCTCTCCTAGGTGGCTCGCAGGCGCCTCCCTCCGACCGCCACATCAAGCAGTTCTACCGGCGGGCAGGCAACACTCAGGCGGGCTCGGGGGCTCCCCCGGGCTGGGTGGCGCCCCAAGCTGACCTCGCCTTTGGCCCCAAGGATCACCCCGCCACCACGACGGGCGCAGGCACGCTCCCGATGCTCTGCACCCCCACCATTTGCCATGTGGCGATCACCAGGACCCTCATCAATGGCGGAGCCGGCCTCAACGTGCTCTCTCCGGAGGCGTTCGGCCTGCTCCACATGCCGCCTAGCCGGCTCTGCCCCTCCAAGCCTTTCTCCGGGGTCGGCGACGGCTCCACCAGGCCCCTGGGGGAGATCCGTCTCCCTGTCACCTTCGGGACCCGCAACAACTACTGCACCGAGTTCATCGACTTTGACCTTGCCAAGATCGACCTGCCGTACAATGCTACCCTGGGATACCCAGCCTTGGCCCAGTTTATGGATGTGACCCACCCCACATACAATCTCATGATGATGCCTGGCAGCAACGGTGTCCTCACGGTGGCGGGGGACACAAAAGGCACGTTACAGGCCCTTGATCTCACCTTAAATACAGCCGCGACCATGCTACCCAGCAAGAAGAAGGATCAGGAGGCCCCAGAAGCAGCACTGCCAAGAAGAAGCAGTTGTTCTCCCAAGACCGAGTCGAGAGGAAGCTGTAAGTGCATCTAGTGCCCCTTAGTTATTTTTGTGTATTGAAGACTTATAGGTTAAGGGACTGATGCGTTTGTGAGTGTACACAGGTCTATAAGTCTATGAGGAGTTTGATATTTATAGAGAAGGTCGACCCCTAAAAATGAAGTTCTTCAACTGAAGACTTTGGATTTTTGAAGACTTTGAAAGTGAAGAAATTGGTGTAACCTTGAAGACTTGGTATTCATTCGAGGAACATGAAGCGTGAAGACTTTTGTTTTCGTAGTTTCATTTTCTCTTTCTTGAGTCATAGGATACACCGTACTGTTAAAGGGGGTCGAGGAAATACTAAGGAAAAATTTCCATGTGATGCTCAACTCAAAATCCTACACCTACCAATCCCTTCGAGTGAAGCCATTGGAAATCTCATACAGTTCAGTCATATTCTTCAGTGACAGAGACGAAGTTCTTCTGGTCTCTGAGGAATTTGTTCTAAATGAGGAGTTAGGAATTCACCAGTGTGAACTGCCTACACAGTGAGGAACATGATAGCCCTGTGGATTTTGATAGTCAAAATTCCGACCGTTGCTGTGCTATGTGCCAGCGGTTTTAAAATATCTACCCACCTAACGGTCATATCAAACAAGGGCATTTATGTCTTATCATGTCGGGCTACTCCCTAGGCTATAAACAGCCACCCCCACAACCACTAGCTGGTTGGCTGCTCCGACAGAAACTAACACTTGTCATTTGAGAGCATCCCATCCTCCGAGGACTTTGAGCGAAAATCATCAAGTGAGGAAAACCCAAACCCAACACCTACAAACCCAAAGTGATTGAGCATCACTAAAGAGATTGATCCTGCGTGGATCCGACACTTGTTTCTTTTGAAGACTGTGCTTCTTCCAGACGCTTAGGCGTCAAGGTCTAGAGCATCCAAGAGGAATTGTGGATCGCCGAGTGATCGAGTTTGTGAAGGTTCGGAAGTCACCTGAAGACTTACCACGAGTGATTGGGCGAGGTCAGTGTGACCTTAGCTCAAGGAGAATACGGTGAGGACTGTGTGTCCGGGACTGGGTGTCCTCGAGTTTAAATACTCAGCCGCTCCAACCAGATGTACAACTGAGACAGCAATTGGAACTGGTCTACCAAATCATTGTCTTCACCAAGCTTACTGGTTCTATTTCCTCAACTCTTTAATTTCCTCATGTCTGTTGTTGAGTGCTTGTTCATATCTGTTTGAAGACTTTGACTGAAGACTTTCTCAATTTCCTCAGTTCAATTTCTTCAGTCTGTCCATCTTCTTTCTTGTGTTATCCCGTGTTTACGCTTTCTGTACTATGTGCTTGTCTTCATTTCATCATGATGACTATGCTTGTGTTCTGAGTACTTATTCCGCTGCTAGTAGTTCTTCATTTAGAAATTTCCTCACCAGCAAATTCCTCAGTGAAGAATTCATAAAATGTCAGGACCCCGACTCAATGCCACATCGATCTAGCATGTAACACCTCATATCACTTTGCGGCCTCACGCACGGTATTCCCACGGGTGTCGCCTTACCTTAGCCCGGGACCGTTTGCGCCTTTTGGCACATGTATATGACAGTGTCGCTAGCATCCATATGATAAGGAGCCCGGGCTGACATGGCTAGTCGTAAACCCAAAGTGGCACAGACTTACAGGGACAGGCATCCATGACCCAGCATCGAACGTGTCGGTCATCAGCGAGTGAATCCAGGCTATAGCACTGGGCTAGCAGGACTCCGGTGAACCGGGCTGTAGCAGGCTAACAGGACTCCGGTATTCATCGCGTGACATTTCCCCGAAGGGACAGACACAGGAACGAAGAAGGACACATGCCGGCCAGCCTATGTGTTCCGGAGCAGTAGCAAGCTACCATGGCTCGGTGGAAACACTAGGAGACATTTCCCGGTAAGAGAGGCTACTAAAGATAAACAACTAGATGGTCAGATCCCACACATACCAAGCATTTCAATAACATACACACAATATGCTCGATATGTGCAAATACAACATGGCATCACAACATGACTCTACGACTCAAGTATTTTACTCATTAGGCTCCGAGGAGCGAGATATTACAAACATGGGTCTCACGACCCAACATTCAGAGCATACAAGTCAAAGCACATGCGGAAGCTATCATGTCTGAGTACAGACATCTATAAATGAAAAAGGCTGGGAAGCCTGACTATCTACCAGATCCTGCCGAGGGCACAAGATCGTAGCTGAGGTAACAAGCTAAACGTCGAAGTCCATGCGGAACTACTAGCGAGACCGAAGTCTCTCTGCAAAAACATAAAATAGGCAAACGTGAGTACAAATGTACCCAGCAAGACTTACATCAGAACTATCTACATATGCATCATTATCAACAAGGGATGGTGGGGTTTAACTGCAGCAAGCCAGCTTTGACTCGGTGGCTATCCTGAACTACGACTGCAAGTAACTCTTTTGAAGTGGCGCACACGAGTCCACATATTCACCAACCAATACACCACTATGGATCCGCTCCCGTCTCCCTACGAGAACGCCATCCATAGCACTCACGCTTATCTTGCGTATTTTAAGGTATCCACTTTCACTTGTCTATGAACTGATATAAGCAACCTAGAAGTCCTTTTCCGCGGACATGGCTATTCGAATAGATGATGTTAACCCTGCAGGGGTGTACTTCTTCACACACGCTCTCACCACTTACCGCCGTTTACACGACATGTACTCGGCAACCTTCAAGCGGAAGCCCAACGTGGGTGTCGGCCATGGCCTACCTAAACACTCAAGTCTCTAGTCCAGGTTTATCGCCTATTCGGGTTCCATCCATGAGGAGATCCGGCCGGAGTTTCGCTCACAGCCCCAAACGATGTGTACAGGGTTCCGTGACACCAAACGGGCGCCCGGTTTACCCGGCCACGTGCCTACCGCATCACAGCCCACCCCTACGGTCAGCGCTGCGCACGGCCTCCAGCATACTACAAACACCAGAAACTACTTGCAACTCCTGGACAGAGGACAAGGGTGATTAAGAAGCCGAGAGGGTCCATTGGTTTCGGGCCCAATGCGTGGTAGTAGCTGAATCATGGATCACAAACACAGAACTCAGTTCCTGAGGACGGCTGCAATGAGACAACCCACCATGTACTCCTACATGGCCTCTCACCGCTACCTTTACCAAATCATGTTCACACACTTAGCTCTCAATGGTAGGACATGTTCACACACCTCTGATCCATTCCCGATGAATCAGACCTGACACAACTCTAAGCAGTAGCAGGCATGACAAACAAGCATGAATGAGTAGGCACAACAGGGCTCAAACAACTCCTACTCATGCTAGTGGGTTTCATCTATTTACTGTGGCAATGACAGGTCATGCAGAGGATAAAGGGGTTCAACTACCGCAGCAAGTAACAGATGAATCGGGTCCTAATGCAGTAAAAGAGAGCAGGAGCGAGAGAGTGGGATTTTATCGGAATGAACAAGGGGGTTTTGCTTGCCTGGCACTTCTGAAGATAACATTGAGTCTTCATCAGTGTCAACGATCACATCATCGGTATCACGTCTATCGAGAGGGGACAAATACCGGCAACACAGAAAGGAACACAATCAATGCAATGCGCAATATGATGCATGATCATGACATGGCAAAATGAATGTGTTTTGGGCTAATGCAACTAGCAACAGATTAAATGAAGTTGGTTTGAAAGATTCAAATTCAAACTCCATATGTGATTATTCAAATGCCATTTGATTAATTTGTGCTAAACAGCAGCTATAAGTTGTTCTAACATGCATGAAAATGGTACAGATGGATTCCTTGGATTTTTCTGATAATTTTTCATATATAATTTATTTAATTTGGAGTTACGGTTAATTTTCTATGATTTATTGAAGTTTAGGGCATTTTCTGAAATTATAAATCATTTCCTAATTTATTTTAATTCCAGAAAGGAATTATTGCGTCAGCATGACCTCATGCTAACCTCAGCAGGTCAACGGGCGCCGTCCAGGTCAAACTGACCTGTGGGACCCATATGTCAGCGTCACAGTTAGTTAACAGGGGGTTATCTGCTTAATTAAAGGATTAGGGGGGGGGTCGGGGCCCACTGGTCAGTGTTAGTGGCTAATTAGGTTTAGTTAATGGCCTGGGGCCCACACGTCAGTGAGAGAGAGGGGAGGGTCAAACCGGGCAGTGGGTCAACCCACGCTGGTCAGGGGTCAACGGTCGCCGGCGTTTAGCCGCCGGCGAGTCCCGACGCGGTGGTGCGCTGCGGAAATGGCCTACCGAGCGCCGTTTGGCACGCGGAGCACGACTACGGGATGCGGACGCTCGTCCGCATCCAACCAGGGTGGTGGCGCGGCCGGGGAGTGGCCGGAGAGTGGTCGGCGACGAGCTTTAGCGGCGGCCGGAGTTCGGATGAGTTGCGGGTTTGGTGTTGCAGCGCGCAAACGAACCAACTAACGCGCTAGCCATGCTCTGTGTGCAGCCTCGAGTTCGTTGGACGCTGGTGCGCGACCAAATGGTCACCGGAGTGACGCCGGCGTCGAGCTCGTGCGGCGGTGGGTTTCGGCCTTGATGGAATCAGCGGCCAGAGCGGGAGGTAGGGCACGGGGAGAGGGGAAATCGGGTCAAAGGCTCACCGCGGAGCTGCAGGGAGAGTTAGTGGGCTCGGGGGCGCGCCGGAGTGGCCGAATCGATGGAGAAGGGCGCCGGGGCCGAAGCTTGGAGATGATGACGATGGCGGCTGCTCGGGGCCCTTCTGGTCGCGTGAGACGGCGAGGAGGACGAGGGCGGAACAGCGGAGCTTTGGGAGGCGAGACGGTGGCTGTGGCCGCGCGAGCGCTGGTCGGCGGCGACGGCCTCCATTCGGTCGCGGGAGGGGAAACAGAGGAGCGAGGGGGAGGGAGGTCCAGAGAGCGAGGGAGAAGTGAGAGGGGGTCGGGGGCTGCATGGCGTCGCGGGAGGGACCAGGGAAGGAGGAGGCAGCCAGGCAGGGAGGAGGTGGCCTCCTCGGCCGCGCGCGTGCGAGCACGCAGCTGCTCCCACTGGCAAGAGGAAGACGACAGGGGGGAAGTAGCGGTGGCGGGCTGGGCCGGCTGGGCCGGTTGGTGGCGCCAGGTAGGCTGCGGTTAAGTGGCCCAGGTAGGTTTTCTGCTCTGTTTTATTTTTCTGTTCTGTTTATTTTTATTTAATTTATTTTGCCACTGTTTTGAATTTAAAATAATTCAAACAATGCCAAAAACTCCTTGGATATTTTATATTGCTAGATGGACTTTTCCAAAAGCTTATAAAATATTTCAGGGGTATTTGAAATTATATTCTAATTATATGAATATAATTCAAATTCAAATAGCTAATGAATTAAATCCAAAGTCCCAAAAATAATTCCTTAAAAATGTTCAATATTTTGGTTGGGACCAGAACCCTTACCAAAATTATCAAACATTTAAGAAGAGCATTTTGGAGCAATGAATGAGATTTCTAGGGTTTTTGCCCCTCTTTTATTTAAGTTTTTGAGGCTTCCAAAATTCCTCAGTTCAAGTTTCAGAATTTAAACATGATGCACAGATGAAGCTAGCCTAGAGCATTACCAGAAGCTAGGGATGTGACAACTCACCCCCACTAAACAAGAATCTCGTCTCGAGATTCAAGCGTAGGGTAAGGTGAAGGGGAAACGCAAACTACTCCTCACGATCCAGGTTGCACTTCAGTTGAACGTTGATTCATTCACCATCATTGTCTTGATGTCTTGCTCTAAGAAATCCTGCCAACATGACATGGGGGAAAGAAGGAGACTCTAGAAGGGTCGATCTTCTCGAAGATCGAACAACTCACGGAATGAGACATAGGACCATCTCTCGGGTTGAGACACGAGATACACATCAAGAGGGGTGGAAAGAAACGGATGACGAAGGTTCACTAGGTAAACAATGATTCCACACCTAAGAAGGTGGTAAACGATTGTCCACGCAGCGAGGAGTTGAGTTGCCATGATACCACGACGAAACATCCTGAAGAAGGGTGATTCGTAGATTATTATCTTAAGTGGCAAAAAGAATTACCTTTGATTAAAAGATCATTGAAACTCTTTATACCAGCCTAAGGCAATCACAAGCGATCATTTGGAGGGGGTCGGTAGAATGGCATACTCGGACTTGGATGATGTGGATTACCTTGTTGAAGACAACGTAATGGATGAATTTGCTTATCACCGGAGATGGAAGAGACCCATGGTAGAATGGCACGTTGGCGGTGCAAGCTAGGAACAAAATGCAAATGCTGGGAATGATTCTGGTAACTGGGGAAGGACCCAACCATAGAGAGTGAATTCACTGTTTGGAAAGGATCATAGCATTGCCGAGGAAACTGAGAGCAAACCCAGTTAGTGCCGATGATAACACCTAGCGCTTGTGCGTGCTCTCAAGAACTTGAGCATTTCCACAATCATCAAGGTTTTACCAATATCCGTGTCAAGGATCCTGGCAACACAACTTGCTACCATGATGAATGGTGATGGAGGATGCAGATGCAAAGGAAGATAATACCTTCTCAGATTTCACCTTAGCGAAGCCAAGGAACAAAATCTGGATGATCGACCGAGAGACATTTAGCACTCCGCTTCTAATGTTCTCCTTGACGTGCTAGTGTAACCCATTCATAGATATGGTTTGATAACTAGAACATCAAGTAAAGGTCGGACTTCGGGAGCAATAGAATCCATAAGGAACAGTTACGGAGGTAAATCCTACGAAATCCTTATGGGGAGGTGGCCAACTTCCTCAAACAAGATACTACAATGATAGGTCTTCCGGTTGGGTGTGTTGGCCATGACATCCACTTTACCGGTTATCGAGGGACCAATATTATAGTTCTTGGGAAATGTTCCAACCATCATAACTGCCTGAGATTCAGATCTGGTTGGTGTCAGGATATTCCAGACTCATCGAGTCTAGGAAGGAAAACGAAAGTTTGCAACACAAATCGACGAGGTGACGTTGCGAGATACTCGGGAAATGAACTACGATAGCAAGCTCCAAAACATGAGCTGGTTCTGCTACAAACATGTGAACACGTTGTCCCAGACAAGCATGCCCACATGGTAGTCTTACAATAAAACACTACCGAGTTCTGGTTGGGAACCATCAGCGAGGATATCGAAGTTCTTTCATAAGTCCGGATTAGCTCTTATGAAGATACTCCTTCTCCTTGAACAAATCAACCAGTGGCTTGGTGTGCTAGGGATACATATAGATTGAAGGTTGCAAGTCTTCAAACCACAGCATTCTTCGCACGTGTGCATGACTGATTTGGAATGATTCCAAAGAAAGCAACATTGACTTTCTCGAATCCACGGCGGCAACTTGCATCAGATGCACATGAATTAAAGGAAGTCACTACCTTCATCCAAACATATGCTTCATGAGCTAGCATGAACAAATGCTTTCAAAAATTTCCAACACTAGCTTAATGTTCAACAAAATCATGGAGGAGATAAGGATGTTGTCAATGGGCTCAACAACAATTCATCTAGGTTTCCTTTTAAAAGGAATTCCATAGTTAAGTGAACACGGTGATAGCATTGGTCAGACCAAAGATGTAATGGTGTATGCTCGAGGGATCAACCACGAATAAGACAACATTACGAGCATCGTTGGTACTGATTTGATTTGACGATAGCCCACACTCAAATCAAAGGATTGATAAGACAATAGGTCCAGCAACTGATCACAGGGACCAATCGATGAAGATATCATCTTTCTTCAACACACACTACACAAGAATATTCCTTTGGAACAAACTAAGTTAGGCAAGCTTTTTTCTTCCAATTCTCCAAGTTGTTGTCTAGCTTAACCAACTAGCTCAGGGATATCCAACACGGATTCTTGGAGAAAGGGTGGTTCACAAGAAACCAACTTGATCACAAGCCCAACATAACAGTCAGGAAATAACCCGGTAACGCTTCCAAGAAGATATTTGGAAAGTCACGAACCACCGGTATGTTACTAAGCTCGAGAACAATCTTGCCTTTCAGGGCAAGACGATATGATCAAATGAGAGAGGACTTGACAAAATCCTAACTCATCAATCGAAATGTGCACCAGGAAGATGGACAAGGTAGCACAATAAATCTTAGAATGATGATTCAAGAACAAACACGTTAAGAATGAGGTTATTGTCCATTAACTACCCAGCAATGAGGTTGCTAGGCGTATTGATTTCACACATCACAATTCATTTGTCGGTATTCCGGTTGCATCAACACGAGGGCCGAGGAATGACTAATGATGGTGAGAAGTATCTCTACGTCAAAATTCATGAGAGTTGGTGCAGTTCTCATGACAATTCTGACATAAAGGGGGTAATACTCCAAGGTAGAACAAAACCAAAAGCTGGATTGGCATTTGATCTGTGGAATACAACTACTTTGACCCAATCCTAGATATGGATGAGGTACTGGAGTTTGTTTCTCCTAGTCATTCTGCGATAGAATGGCTTGACGGACCACAAGAGTAATAGGCATCGATAAACGAACGCACGCATACTCTTGACTATCAATTGATAGACGAGGGTCAGAATGCAACTAAAGAGAACAACTCAAAGGAACATATAATTTTCTGAGTTGTGGATGCATAGATTAGTATGTTGAACCAAGTTCAACATATTTCTTCTGGATAACCCATGCAGAAAGGTAGAACTGGCAGAATCACGATTTATGAATGGAGAACTCCTCAAGAATAATCCTGTTGTGATATTTCAGTTCAACGAGGAACTTCTGCCATAAGTAGTTCATGGTATTTGGAAGAAGAAGATACCACGGACTTCAAGGACTATCGCAAAGGTTACTAATATCCTAAAGGCACTAGCAATTAATATCAACATGAAGTGGGTAGAGTGAATCTCGGGTTCAAGAACCCAGGAACAGAATACCTACTACTAAGTAGCATCACGGAATGCTTTCGAGAATAAAGGCCAGAATCTCACACTGGGAACACAAAACGTTGCTAGATTACTAGGTGATCCCCTGAGACACTTAGGGTCATAATAGTAACTCCAACATAATGTCAAGGCAATAGAATACCTCAACTCAACAATTAGTGTGATTGAGCTGGCATAAAGGAACATCGAAACCAGAGGGAAAGGATTTTGCAAATGCATCAGACTATTTAGAAACCTGGAATGACTCGGACAGCATAACGGCTGTAAATGCTCAGAAGAGATTTGAGACATACTACAAAATGGTGGCATAACCACTCAGAAGCACAATATCAAGGTTCCGAGATCAACAATTAACATACAGAAGTAGTAGGAACTGGACTCAAGCTTAAATTGAACAATCTTATAAGTCTACGGACTAGTAACACGTGATCCTAATAGAAAGAAGAGATAGCCTAGTTCTTAATCCCCGTAGAAGAGAAGATGATGACTCAGATCAGAAGGCCATGAGGTATAAGGAGTAAAAAGAGCCTTACGTTCCATCCCACAATCAATTCCCTTATATAACTAAAGAATTTCTAGACTCAACTTCGACCAGTTTGGCTTGGTAATCCTACAGGCAGTCAAGCTCTGATACCAACGCTGTCAGGACCCCGACTCAATGCCACATCGATCTAGCATGTAACACCTCATATCACTTTGCGGCCTCACGCACGGTATTCCCACGGGTGTCGCCTTACCTTAGCCCGGGACCGTTTGCGCCTTTTGGCACACGTATATGACAGTGTCGCTAGCATCCATATGATAAGGAGCCCGGGCTGACATGGCTAGTCATAAACCCAAAGTGGCACAGACTTACAGGGACAGGCATCCATGACCCAGCATCGAACGTGTCGGTCATCAGCGAGTGAATCCAGGCTGTAGCACTGGGCTAGCAGGACTCCGGTGAACCGGGCTGTAGCAGGCTAACAGGACTCCGGTATTCATCGCGTGACATTTCCCCGAAGGGACAGACACAGGAACGAAGAAGGACACATGCCGGCCAGCCTAAGTGTTCCGGAGCAGTAGCAAGCTACCATGGCTCGGTGGAAACACTAGGAGACATTTCCCGGTAAGAGAGGCTACTAAAGATAAACAACTAGATGGTCAGATCCCACACATACCAAGCATTTCAATAACATACACACAATATGCTCGATATGTGCAAATACAACATGGCATCACAACATGACTCTACGACTCAAGTATTTTACTCATTAGGCTCCGAGGAGCGAGATATTACAAACATGGGTCTCACGACCCAACATTCAGAGCATACAAGTCAAAGCACATGCGGAAGCTATCATGTCTGAGTACAGACATCTATAAATGAAAAAGGCTGGGAAGCCTGACTATCTACCAGATCCTGCCGAGGGCACAAGATCATAGCTGAGGTAACAAGCTAAACGTCGAAGTCCATGCGGAACTACTAGCGAGACCGAAGTCTCTCTGCAAAAACATAAAATAGGCAAACGTGAGTACAAATGTACCCAGCAAGACTTACATCAGAACTATCTACATATGCATCATTATCAACAAGGGATGGTGGGGTTTAACTGCAGCAAGCCAGCTTTGACTCGGTGGCTATCCTGAACTACGACTGCAAGTAACTCTTTTGAAGTGGCGCACACGAGTCCACATATTCACCAACGAATACACCACTATGGATCCGCTCCCGTCTCCCTACGAGAACGCCATCCATAGCACTCACGCTTATCTTGCGTATTTTAAGGTATCCACTTTCACTTGTCTATGAACTGATATAAGCAACCCAGAAGTCCTTTTCCGCGGACACGGCTATTCTAATAGATGATGTTAACCCTGCAGGGGTGTACTTCTTCACACACGCTCTCACCACTTACCGCCGTTTACACGACATGTACTCGGCAACCTTCAAGTGGAAGCCCAACGTGGGTGTCGGCCACGGCCTACCTAAACACTCAAGTCTCTAGTCCAGGTTTATCGCCTATTCGGGTTCCATCCATGAGGAGATCCGGCCGGAGTTTCGCTCACAGCCCCAAACGATGTGTACAGGGTTCCGTGACACCAAACGGGCGCCCGGTTTACCCGGCCACGTGCCTACCGCATCACAGCCCACCCCTACGGTCAGCGCTGCGCACGGCCTCCAGCATACTACAAACACCAGAAACTACTTGCAACTCCTGGACAGAGGACAAGGGTGATTAAGAAGCCGAGAGGGTCCATTGGTTTCGGGCCCAATGCGTGGTAGTAGCTGAATCATGGATCACAAACACAGAACTCAGTTCCTGAGGACGGCTGCAATGAGACAACCCACCATGTACTCCTACATGGCCTCTCACCGCTACCTTTACCAAATCATGTTCACACACTTAGCTCTCAATGGTAGGACATGTTCACACACCTCTGATCCATTCCCGATGAATCAGACCTGACACAACTCTAAGCAGTAGCAGGCATGACAACAAGCATGAATGAGTAGGCACAACAGGGCTCAAACAACTCCTACTCATGCTAGTGGGTTTCATCTATTTACTGTGGCAATGACAGGTCATGCAGAGGATAAAGGGGTTCAACTACCGCAGCAAGTAACAGATGAATCGGGTCCTAATGCAGTAAAAGAGAGCAGGAGCGAGAGAGTGGGATTTTATCGGAATGAACAAGGGGGTTTTGCTTGCCTGGAACTTCTGAAGATAACATTGAGTCTTCATCAGTGTCAACGATCACATCATCGGTATCACGTCTATCGAGAGGGGACAAATACCGGCAACACAGAAAGGAACACAATCAATGCAATGCGCAATATGATGCATGATCATGACATGGCAAAATGAATGTGTTTTGGGCTAATGCAACTAGCAACAGATTAAATGAAGTTGGTTTGAATACAAGATTCAAATTCAAACTCCATATGTGATTATTCAAATGCCATTTGATTAATTTGTGCTAAACAGCAGCTATAAGTTGTTCTAACATGCATGAAAATGGTACAGATGGATTCCTTGGATTTTTCTGATAATTTTTCATATATAATTTATTTAATTTGGAGTTACGGTTAATTTTCTATGATTTATTGAAGTTTAGGGCATTTTCTGAAATTATAAATCATTTCCTAATTTATTTTAATTCCAGAAAGGAATTATTGCGTCAGCATGACCTCATGCTAACCTCAGCAGGTCAACGGGCGCCGTCCATGTCAAACTGACCTGTGGGACCCATATGTCAGCGTCACAGTTAGTTAACAGGGGGTTATCTGCTTAATTAAAGGATTAGGGGGGGGCTCGGGGCTCACTGGTCAGTGTTAGTGGCTAATTAGGTTTAGTTAATGGCCTGGGGCCCACACGTCAGTGAGAGAGAGGGGAGGGTCAAACCGGGCAGTGGGTCAACCCACGCTGGTCAGGGGTCAACGGTCGCCGGCGTTTAGCCGCCGGCGAGTCCCGACGCGGTGGTGCGCTGCGGAAATGGCCTACCGAGCGCCGTTTGGCGCGCGGAGCACGACTACGGGATGCGGACGCTCGTCCGCATCCAACCAGGGTGGTGGCGCGGCCGGGGAGTGGCCGGAGAGTGGTCGGCGACGAGCTTTAGCGGCGGCCGGAGTTCGGATGAGTTGCGGGTTTGGTGTTGCAGCGCGCAAACGAACCAACTAACGCGCTAGCCATGCTCTGTGTGCAGCCTCGAGTTCGTTGGACGCTGGTGCGCGACCAAATGGTCACCGGAGTGAAGCTGGCGTCGAGCTCGTGCGGCGGTGGGTTTCAGCCTTGATGGAATCAGCAGCCAGAGCGGGAGGTAGGGCACGGGGAGAGGGGAAATCGGGTCAAAGGCTCACCGCGGAGCTGCAGGGAGGGTTAGTGGGCTCGGGGGCGCGCCGGAGTGGCCGAATCGACGGAGAAGGGCGCCGGGGCCGAAGCTTGGAGATGATGACGATGGCGGCTGCTCGGGGCCCTTCTGGTCGCGTGAGACGGCGAGGAGGACGAGGGCGGAACAGCGGAGCTTTGGGAGGCGAGACGGTGGCTGTGGCCGCGCGAGCGCTGGTTGGCGGCGATGGCCTCCATTCGGTCGCGGGAGGGGAAACAGAGGAGCGAGGGGGAGGGAGGTCCAGAGAGCGAGGGAGAAGTGAGAGGGGGTCGGGGGCTGCGTGGCGTCGCGAGAGGGACCAGGGAAGGAGGAGGCAGCCAGGCAGGGAGGAGGTGGCCTCCTCGGCCGCGCGCGTGCGAGCACGCAGCTGCTCCCACTGGCAAGAGGAAGACGACAGGGGGGGAAGTAGCGGTGGCGGGCTGGGCCGGCTGGGCCGGTTGGTGGCGCCAGGTAGGCTGCGGTTAAGTGGCCCAGGTAGGTTTTCTGCTCTGTTTTATTTTTCTGTTCTGTTTATTTTTATTTAATTTATTTTGCCACTGTTTTGAATTTAAAATAATTCAAACAATGCCAAAAACTCCTCTGGATATTTTATATTGCTAGATGGACTTTTCCAAAAGCTTATAAAATATTTCAGGGGTATTTGAAATTATATTCTAATTATATGAATATAATTCAAATTCAAATAGCTAATGAATTAAATCCAAAGTCCCAAAAATAATTCCTTAAAAATGTTCAATATTTTGGTTGGGACCAGAACCCTTACCAAAATTATCAAACATTTAAGAAGAGCATTTTGGAGCAATGAATGAGATTTCTAGGGTTTTTGCCCCTCTTTTATTTAAGTTTTTGAGGCTTCCAAAATTCCTCAGTTCAAGTTTCAGAATTTAAACATGATGCACAGATGAAGCTAGCCTAGAGCATTACCAGAAGCTAGGGATGTGACATAAAAATCGCCTATTCACCCCCCCTCTAGTCGATATAACATACTTTCAGAAGCAAGTGCCAGTCTGCGAGGATGGGACAGCCAACGCCACCTTCACTATAGGGGCTGGCCTCCCTCAGGATCAAGAGGAGGCATTGATTAACTTTTTGCGGGCAAACAAGGATGTATTCGCTTGGGAACCCAAGCACCTGGCTGGGGTCCCAAGGCGGGTAATCAAGCACCACCTGAGGGTATGCCCAAATGTGCGACCGGTGAAGCAGAAGGCTCGCCGCTAGTACCACCAGGGTCATCAAGGTGTGAACACATTAATGCGTTATGTAAAAGTGGTAACCCCACTTGAGCTTAAACGATGAGTATGACCTATGATCAAATGTTCTCATTTGACTCCTAAGTCAATATACTCATATATAGATGACCTAGTCATCGCCAATTGTTTGATAGATGCTAGAATTGGTTGTGCATGCTTTGCCACATATTTCATTTGCCATTTTATTGTGTGAGCATGTTGGTGCATATTTTACTCATTCAAGGACATCCACTTGTTGTTTTGATTGTTTGGTTCTTTCTTCTTTTGGCCAAGTGGATGGACAAGAATGCCTAAGAACCTTCTTTAGCTATCTATGTTTTTCTCGTCTTAAACTCTATTCATGCTACATCACAAAATTTGATCAAGTCAGATTCGAACCACTCTGCGTGAGGAGCACCCGGAGTCCCCGATTCGTCATAGACTTAAACTTCCAAAACCTCTTTGTGATTCTCGGTCTGACCAATTCCTCCGTTTCGGTCCTATCGAGATCATTAAGTTGATCTGAGTTTTCCATCTCGGTGCAACCGATTTGAACTTTTCGGTCACACCAAGTTGCTGTAACTGAACACAGTTATGCATCTCGGTGCCACCGAGTTGTTCCACTCGGTCACACCGACAGGGTCGGGCTATATATAGACACGGGCAAAATTTTGGAAATTTCTCCGAAAACCTTCACCCGCGCAACAGCTTGCGCTGCCATCGTGGTCTCCGGATCGTCTCCTCGTCGCGAGCAGCCTCCTGTTACTGGTCTCCGCCGCCGTCAACGGATTTCGTCCCCGCCGTTGCCACCGTAGCAAGTCCACCGCCAAGTTAGGGTATCGACTTAATCTTTGTGCTATCCACGTCTGATTCCTGGCACATTGTTTTCATATTGATTCTTGCCACGATTGAAACTCTTCTATCTAGCCAAAGTAGTTCATAGATTAGATGTGATTCAAATTATTAGGTTTAGGTTTCCGCCAAAACCATCTCGGACCCACCGAGTTGAAAAACTCAGTCTCACCGATTTGGCTTATGCCATTGCACTAGTGACTCTCGGTCTGACTGAGAATTACTAATCGGTGCAACCGATTTGAGGATTCTGTGAAACCCTAGCAGTCTCGGTACCACCGAACTGAAACTCGGTCCAACCGAGATCATCAGTTTAGGTTCCAAAACTGCTTCAGTATCACCGAGTTTGAAAATCGGTGGATCCGAAATGCTTTCTATGGAAAACTAAGACTGAACTTTTGAGTCATTCTTTTGCAAAAACCTCTGCATTTTGTGATGCTCATCTTTTCTATCTCATCTATAACTCTTCACAGGGTCAGCAGTCAGCTTTTGCAGTATGTCTGATCAAAGTGACAGCCAGAACATGCCAGAAAAGCAGATGGACTTGAGTGAGGGCACTAGTCCCTCAACTTCAGATGAAGGGAGCAGAGGTACTCCTAGCAATTTGCCTAAGGCTGCAACTAGGCAAAGGAGGAAAAGAACTTCAGATTCAGAGGATGAAGATTACAAGGCTGAGGAAGATGAGGCTACTTCCAAGAAAGTGGTGCTCAAGAAGGAATATGGCTCAGCAAAGGATATAAAGCCAGACATGAAGATTAAAAGGCCTACAAGAAGGCAACCTATGCCCAAGGCCAGAGCATCAACTCAACTGCCTGAAAATCCCGATCCCAAAGAGCCAGCTGATGAAAGCAAGAAGAGGAAGGAAAGGGTCAAGAAGACCATAGCCAGAGTTGTTGGGCAAACTTCCATGATGGAAGAGGAAGAGCTTTCTGCACCAGCTCCAAAGGCACCAAAGCTTATGGGTGATGCAATCAGATCAGGGGCTGCAACATCTAAGCCCAAGGAAGCACCCAAAGCTGCCCCCAAGGCCAAGTCTGCACCAAAGAGGAATACCAGGAGTATTCCGGCTGCTGAGAAGAACAAGGCCCCAGTGCCCAATGTTGCTGAGGAGGAAGATGAAGAAGGACAGGTTCTAAGAAAGCTCAAGCCCAAGATACCAGACCACAATGATGCCCATCCTGTGGCTGAGGACATGAGAATCAGGAAGGATTCAGGGCTGAGACTATGGAGGATGGCAGATACATATGCCACAAGGAGAAGAACTGTTGTTCATTACAGGTTCCATACAAAGGAACAACATGACTTCTATGAGACAATCTTATTGGACAAGAAGCCTATAGTTTGTGACATGAGGTGGGTTGACTGGAAATTCATCAAGGAGAATGAATAGCACTATCCTGGAGTGCAAGACAGCTTTGTTGCTTGTGGAGTTGCAGATTTTGTTGGGCAAAAGCTCACAAATTGGAATGATGAACTTATCATGCAATTCTACTCCACAACACATTTTTACCTAGATGGAAGAATTGTTTGGATGTCTGAAGGTACAAGGTACCAATCCAATGTAGAAGAATGGGCAAAACTGATAAATGCCCCAAAGGAAAATGATGATGATCTGGATGTATATGCCAAGAAGAAAATGGGACACAATTCCATGGCACACATGTAGAAGGAGATCCCAGACAAAGCCCTAGAGACTTTCACTTTTGGATTAGTTCACTTTCTGCTGTCAGGGCTGGCTACTATAAATTGGATTCTGAGGCACACTTTGCTGCCCAAGTCTGGTGACTATAACATGATCAGAGGGCATGCCATCAACATGTTGCATGTGTTTGATGTGCCACAGAAGTTCAAAGTCATGAGCCTGATCATTGAAACAATCAAGAGGACTACAGCAAATCAGAAGAGGAGCTGTGGATATGCACCTCAGATTCAAGAATTGATAAACTCAAAGATGGGCACAGGAAAATATCAGTTGGATAAGGAACACTTTCCACTTTATCTAGACTTTGAGGACAATGAGGTTGTCATGAATGAGGATGATCCATCATCAGTTCAAGCTCAAGAGAAGAAGGAGAAGGCAAGGAAGGAGAAGGCTGCCAAGATGCCAACTCAAGAGGAGGCATCTGAGTATTTCCTGAAAAACAAGCAGGAGCAGCTTGGTTACTTGATAGCATCATCTCTGAGGATTGAGAAGGGGTTGGCCACCTTAACTCAGAATCAGGAGAGCCTGGAAAGAATCATGGAACAAAAATTCTATGATCTAGATGTCAAGGTAACTGAGATTCAGTCAGTTGTGGAGCAGCTGCAGGATGACATGCAGGAGAGGAAGGGAAAGACTACCACCAATGTGTTTGCCAGAGTGCCCAGAGCCCAGAGGTCAGTTGCAGTGCCAGTGACAGACACTAGAGCAACAACTTCAGCACCAGCTACTGCCTCTTCAGCTCCAGTGCAACCAGCTCCAGCACCAACTCCTCCAGCTCCATCCACTTCAACTGAAGCCTTCATCCAAGGAGCCATCTCTACACCACCACCAGAAGATCAAGCCTGAGAGTCGATCTAGCACTATGCATTTTCTATGAACTTTTTGGTAACTTGTTGCCAAAGGGGGAGAAAAATGTATATATCATAGGCTTCGAGAGAGAGAGAGAGAGTGTTGCTTCTGTTCTCTCTTGCTTTATTTGATCTTTGTTTGCTTTTGGTTGAGATACTATGCTTGTGAGACATTGATGATCATGTGTTTGATCCTAAGCTACACTTATGCATGCTTGATATTATCCTATCTATCTTATGTGATCACTCACTATGCTTGGTGATGAGTGCATGTATTCATTGTTTATTATTTTGAGCGCTCCACCAAGATGCATGTGACATGGAAGAGTAACCCACGAGCCTAATTCATTGTGCATTTGCAGTCCAAAGCAAATCTAAAACTCTGCACAAATTTAGGGGGGGCTCTTGCTTATCACATACTTCTCAAAGCGACGATGTTATTTAAACTTTATTATCATTTGTCGAAGCTTTGATCTATATGTTGTCATCAATTACCAAAAAGGGGGAGACTGAAAGTGCAACTATCCCTAGGTGGTTTTGGTAATTCATAACAACATATAGCTCATTGAGCTAATGCTATTCCAAGACTATTATTTCAGGAAAGCTCAATGAATGGCACGGCATGGATGATGAAAGTGGATCCCTCAAAATACTAAGGACAAAGGATTGGCTCAAGCTCAAAAGCTCAAGACTCTTCATTTTATATTTTAGTGATCCAAGATCACATTGAGTCTATAGGAAAAGCCAATACTATCAAGAAGGGATGAGGTGTTGCTTAATGAGCATCTTGCTTCATGTGCTTAGTGATATGCTCCAAAACCATCAACTACTTTCCCACATCCACAAATGACCTAAACCCAAAGCCAAAATCGGTCACACCGATTCTTTCTATCAGGCGCCACCGATTCCAAAAGTCATAGCCACTGCCACAAACCCTAAGCAAATCGGTCTTACCGATAGGGATCTCGGTCTCAACGAGATGGGGTTGCAATCTCTCTGTTTCCCTTCGTAACATTTCGGTCTAACCGAAGTGAGCGATCGGTCCCACCGAGATTGCAATGTAAACTCTCTGTTTCCTTTTTGTAACATTTCGGTCTCAGCGAAAAGAGCAAATCGGTCCCACCGAGTTTACCTGACCAACTCTTTGGAAAGCTTATTACCAAATCGGTCTCACCGAGTTTGTGTAATCGGTCTTACCGAGATTACGTTATGCCCTAACCCTAACCGAATTGGTCTCACCGAGATGCATGTCAGTCCCACCGAAAATCACTAACGGTCACTAGGTTTACTAAATCGGTCCGACCAAGTTTAACGATTCGGTCCCACCGAGTTTGGTAAATTGTGTGTAACGGTTAGATTTTGTGTGGAGGCTATATATACCCCTCCACCTCCTCTTCATTCGTGGAGAGAGCCATCAGACTAAACCTACACCTCCAACTTACCATTTTTGAGAGAGAACCACCTACTCATGTGTTGAGGCCAAGATATTCCATTCCTACCATATGAATCTTGATCTCTAGCCTTCCCCAAGTTGCTTTCCACTCAAACCCTCTTTCCACCAGATCCAAATCCTATGAGAGAGAGTTGAGTGTTAGGGAGACTATCATTTGAAGCACAAGAGCAAGGAGTTCATCATCAACGCACCATTTGTTACTTCTTGGAGAGTGGTGTCTCCTAGATTGGCTAGGTGTCACTTGGGAGCCTCCGACAAGATTGTGGAGTTGAACCAAGGAGTTTGTAAGGGCAAGGAGATCGCCTACTTCGTGAAGATCTACCGCTAGTGAGGCAAGTCCTTCGTGGGCGACGTCCATGGTGGGATAGACAAGGTTGCTACTTCGTGGACCCTTCTTGGGTGGAGCCCTCCATGGACTCGCGCAGCCGTTACCCTTCGTGGGTTGAAGTCTCCATCAACGTGGATGTACGATAGCACCACCTATCGGAACCACGCCAAAAACATCCGTGTCTCCAATTGCCTTTGAATCCTCCAAACCCTTCCCTTTACTTTCTTGCAAGTTGCATGCTTTAATTTCCGCTTCCTATATACTCTTTGCATGCTTGCTTGAATTGTGTGATGATTGCTTGACTTGTCCTAAGATAGCTAAAATCTGCCAAACTCTAAAATTGGGAAAAGGTTAAGTTTTTAATTGGTCAAGTAGTCTAATCACCCCCCTCTAGACTTACTTCAAGGTCCTACAGATGCCCCATGGAACCCAAGGTAATATTCAAGGAGTACCATGCAACTAAGCTTGGGATGCCCGGGAAGGCATCCCCTCTTTCTTCTAACATCCGGTAATTTTACTTGGAGCAATATTTTGATTTGTCACATATCATGAGTTTTGCTTGGAGCGACTTGTATTATACGAGTCTTTTCTTGATTTGCTTTTTAGTCACAATAATCCTTTCTGGACACACTTATTTTAGAGAGGCATAATTATGCTATGATTTGCTCTATGTGGTTCACTTATATTTTTTGAGCTATGGAATTGCTCTAGTACTTCACTTCTATATTATTGAGCACGGTGGTGCTTTAATTTTAAAATAAATAGCCTCTCATTTGCTTCACTTATGTTATTTTGAGAGATGGAAATTATTTTGAAGAAATATTTATGCTCTCATTCTTCACTTAAATTTGTTTGAGAGCTTTGTTGGTAGCAATGTATGAAATTAGTCCCAAAGTGATCGATATTCAAGAGGGATATAATAAAAAATTTCATGAAGATCATTGGTTATTAAAAACTTGATTACAATAGTTTTGAGATGTGATGATGATAATATGTGAGTTTTATTAATGAGTAATTAGGCCTTAGTAAGAATATTGGTGTTAAGATTTGTAATTTCCTATGCAAGCACGAAAGTCAATAGTTATGCAATGAAGTTACATCCTACTTATGATGCATTATTCTGTGTTAGTTATGTTTAATGCTCTTTTATGATCATTTCCGTTTCTTGGTTGGTCACTTCTCAATCGATTTGCTAGCCTTCATTTGTACTAAGCAGGGATACTACTTGTGCATCCAAATCCTTAAAACCAAAGTTGTGCCAAATGAGTCCACCATACCTACCTATATGCGGTATTCCCGTGCCGTTCCAAGAAAATTTGTATGTGTCAACTCTAATGTTCAAAATAAATTTCCCTTTTGTGCACCCATACGACTCATGAAGCAGCGGGAGGTGGCCAATATTTTCCATGCTAGATGTTTTATTCTCAAGATGAGTGTTTATTCACTTGTCATTGCACGAGAGTGTGGCAAAGGTAATAGGGATGCCCAGTCCCGAAATGCAAAAAAATATATCATGTTTCAGTAATAAATTCCATGGAAAGTGTTGGTATGGAATGCACCCGTGGATACGGCTAGCCATGGACTGTGAAAGATTGGTGCAAAAAGGAATGAACTTTATTTTTTGTTTGGGAACCGCCTATGATCTATCTAGCATGGAAAGTATTGGAAATTATCGGTCATTTTCTTTGAAGGGAAAAGCATGCCACTCAAAATAATTTTATCTCTCAATTCAAACCTTGAGCTCTGGCACCTCTACAAATCTCTTCTTCCCTTTGTGAAGGGCCTATCTATTTACTTTATGCAAAAATTTTATTGAGTCGTCATCTTCTCTCATAAAGCACCAACTAGGGAACACTATTATCTTGCTTGAGCATTGGGCATAGTTAATATTTGGGCGTGTTTCATGAATGGATCAATGATTGAGCATAATGGGCTAGGATTAGCTTTCTTTAGCATTGATATTTTGAATGACATGGTTGCTTATTGATATGCTTGAGTATTGATGTCTTCATGTCAAATATAGACTATTGCTTTGAATCATATAAAAGTCCAAATGTCCATGCTACAAAAGAAAAGTTTATGATATGAACATGTTAGGCAGCATTCCACATCAAAAATTCTGTTTTTATCATTTACCTACTCGAGGACGAGCGGGAATTAAGCTTGGGGATGCTGATACGTCTCCAACTTATCTATAATTTTTTATTAGTCCATGCTATTATATTATCAATCTTCGATGTCTATATTCATTTCATAGCAACTTTATCATTTTTTGGGACTAACCTATTGACATAGTGCCCAGTGCCAGTTGCTGTTTTTGCTTGTTTTTTACTTCGCAGAATATCAGTACCAAATGAAGTCTAAATGCCATGAAACTTTTTGGTGATTTTTTTTCTAGATTGAAGAGAACTTGGGAGCCAAGGAAGTACCCAAGGGAAGGCCCGTGGGGCCCACAAGGTACCAGGGCACGCCAGAGGCCCCTAGTGTGCCCTGTTGGGTAGTGGGGCCCACAGCCCCCCTCTCCATCGCCTATTAGCTCTATAAATACTCTAAAATTCCAAAAACCCTTGGGGAGCAGAGAGATCAGAGTTTCCACCGCCGCAAGTTCCAAAACCACATGATCCAATCTAGAGGCCTTATTCGGCACCTTGCCAGAGGGGTCAACGATCATGGGGGGGGGGTTCTTCATCAATACCCTTGCCACTCCAATGATGTGTGAGCAGTTTACCATAGACCTACGGGTCCGTATGCAGTAGCTAGATGGTTTCTTCTCTCTTTTTGATTCTCAATACAATGTTCTCCTCGATGTTCTTGGAGATCTATTTGATGTAACTCTTTTTTGTGGTGTGTTTGTTGGAATCCAATGAATTGCGAGTTTACGATGAGATTTATCTATGAATATTATTTGAGTCTTTGTTGAACTCTCTTTTGCATGATTGTTATAGCCTCGTATTTCTTCTCCGGAATGTTGGTTTGGTTTGGCCAACTAGATTGATTTTTCTTGCAATTGGAAGAGGTGCTTTATGATGGGTTTGATCTTGCGGTGTCCTCACCTAGTGATAGAAAGGGCAGCGAGGCACGCATGTATCGTTGCTATTAAGGATACAAATATGGAGTCTATTCCTACATGAATAGATCTTGTCTACATCATGTCATCATTCTTATTGCATAACTTCATTTCTCCATGAACTTAATACACTAGAAGCATGCCGGATAGCGGTCGATGTGTGGGGTAATAGTAGTAGATGCATGCACGAGTGAGTCTACTAATCTTGGACGTGATGCCTATATACGTGATCATTGCCTTGGATGTCATCATAATTATTTGCTATTCTATCAATTGCCCAACAGTAATTTGTTTACCCACCGTCTGCTATTTTCTTGAGAGAAGCCTCTAGTGAAATCTACTCCCTCCGGGTCTATTTTCTATCATATTGATTTCAGATCTATTAATCCTAAAATCCAAAATACCTTGCAGCACTTTTTCTCTACTTCTTTTATTTTGTGTTTTTGTTAGGTCTATTTATCCAATCTCATACAATTTAATCTATCTCAATATCGAGGAGGGATTTACAATCCCTCTTACGCGTTGGGCTGCAAGTTTTTGTTATATGTGTGAAGGTACTGCTTACATAGTTTGGGTGGATCCTCCTACTGCATTGATACATTGGTTTCATAATTGAGGGAAATACTTACCGTTGCTGTGCTGCATCATCCTCTCCTCTTAGAGGAAATACCAACAAAGATACAAGCAGTCAGTCACCACCTCCTTTTCTTCATCTAGGGCGCTTATCTTCAGCCCGTTTGTGGCTCCGGAGAGGAGGATTCGTTTCCATCATATAAGGATCGAGAAGAGGTGTCTAGAGGGGGTGAATAGACCCTCAACACACAAAGTTGGCAGTTTTTAAGTTTTTCAAGTTGAGGTGGAATTTAAGCACAAGTTTAACCATTCACAATACATATCAAGCAAGCATGCAAAGAGTATATGAGCAGCGGAAAGTAAAGCATGAAACTTGCAAGAAAGTAAAGGGATGGGATTGGAGTGTGCAAACGCAATTGGAGACACGAAGATTTTTGGCATGGTTCCGATAGGTGGTGCTATCGTACATCCACGTTGATGGAGACTTGAACCCACGAAGGGAAACATCTATGTGAGTCCACAGAGGGCTCCACCCATGAAGGGTCCACGAAGAAGCAACCTTGTCTATCCCACCATGGCCATCGCCCACGAAGGACTTGCCTCACTAGTGTAGATCTTCATGAAGTAGGCGATCTCCTTGCCCGTACAAACTCCTTGGTTCAACTCCATAATCTTGACGGAGGCTCCCAAGTGACACCTAACCAATCTAGGAGACACCACTCTCCAAAAGGTAATAGATGGCGTGTTGATGATGAACTCCTTGCTCTTGTGCTTCAAATGATAGTCTCCCCAACACTCAACTCTCTCTCATAGGATTGGATTTGGTGGAAAGATGATTTGAGTGGAAAGCAACTTGGGGAAGGCTAGAGATCAAGATTCATATGGTTGGATTGGAATATCTTGGTCTCAACACATGAGTAGGTGGTTCTCTCTCAGAAAATGAAAGCTAGAAGTGTAGGCATGTTCAGATGGCTTTCCTCACGAATGAGGAGAGGGTGGAGGGGTATATAGAGCCTCCACATAAAATCTAACCGTTACACACAATTTACCAAACTCGATGGGACCGAATCATAAAACTCGGCCGGACCGATTTAGTTCAAAATGTGACTGTTAGGCATTTCGGTGGGACCGATATGATCAACTCGGTGGGACCGATATGCAAGGGTTAGGGTAAAACCTCATCTCGGTTTGAGCGATTACACAAACTCGATGGAACCGATTTTGATAATAAGCAAAACAGAGAGTTGGTTAAGCAAACTCGGTGGGACTGATTGCATAATTTTGGTGATACCGAAATTATTGCAATGGACAATAGAGAGATTGCAAGCCCATCTCGGTGAGACCAAAATCCCATCGGTGAGACCGAATTGACTAGGGTTTCTGGCAGTGGCTATGTCAAATGAACTCGTTGGCGCCGGATATATCAAATCGGTGGGGCCGAGTTTGACTTTTGGTTTGGGACATATGTGGATATGAGAAGGTAGTTGAGGGCTTTGGAGTATATCACTAAGCACTTTTAGCAAGCAAGCCATTAAGCAACACCTCATCCACTTTTAATAGTATTGTCTTTTCCTATGGACTCAATGTGATCTTGGATCACTGAAATAGAAAATGTAGAGTCTTGAGCTTGAGCCAATCCTTTGTCCTTAGCATCTTGAAGGGGTTCCACATCCTCTTGTCCATGCCACTCCACTGTTGAACTTATCTGAAATATACTAGATAAAAGTATTAGTCCAACAAGAGATATGTTGACATTAATTACCAAAATCACCCAGGGAGAATTTGTGCTTTCAATATCCCCCTTTTTGGTAATTGATGACAACATACATCAAAGCTTTGGATAAAGATATAGAGAAAGGCAGGTAAAGCTTTGGAGAAACATGTAACATGCATAGGCTCCACCTACATGTATGCAATCATGTAAATATGGAACATAAGACCATGTGAGTGCATAATCATGACAGAGCAAGCAATGAGTTACATGTATCTTGGCTATATGCATAAGAGCAAATGGTGTGAATATAGGAAATGTACCTTCATGCTCATGAGTTCTTCTTGCAAACAATATGTACATCAGCAAGAGATCCTCATGCACATGAGTGTGATGCATATACTTACCTCGTGGTCTTGAGCTAGCTTTGGAAGAGATGAACCTGAGTAAACAAGGTTAGACAACACAGAGCAAGAGTAGCAAACCACAAGAGTACCAAGATTGGGATGACATGTATAGAGTGAGTACTAGGTACTCTATTTGAGTGTAGACATGTCCCCAAAGGTAAAGATATGCAATGAATTCGAAGATTTCCCTCCCTTAGATGTCTTGCTCCCCCTGAATCTTATATGGGATATTGGGAGAAGATAGGGAATAGAAAATCAGAGCAAAGCAAACACACAAACAACATAAACAACATGAACATGTCTTTCCCCTCTAAAGACATGTGACTTCTATCCTCTTTGAATACCAAGCAACTGGGGTCTCTCTTTGATGTGATTATTTTTCTCCCTTTCCCCCTTTTTATATGATTAAGCTTTGATGTGAGCTCTCTCTCCCCCTTTGACATCAATTTCCAAGAAGGGATCTTCTGGAGTGTGGTCAAAATAGGTTTGGTCCTCGAGTCACATAACAAAGTAGGAGGGAAAAATAAGGTGATGGTAGAGGATAAGAATCATCGAGTGGAGCTGGAACAAAATGTGCAGGATGCAAATGACAAGGTGTCTCCTCAGCATGTGAAATTGGTAACACCGGGTTGTGATCTTCGGTGGCACCGATATAATTAGGTTTGACCAAAAGTGACAAACCGGTATGTCCGAGTTCAGTACAGAGAAAAAGCACTTGTCACCTTAGCTCACTAAGCAAATAAAATCTCACAAGGATTTGCAAGGAATTAACTAAAGGATTTGCAATGAATTGGATGCTAGGAAATACAGAACTAAAATAAAAAGAACAGAGATCTAGATGAAGTTTTTTTGAAAGGGGAAACAAATATGCATGAGACAAATACAAGAACAAGGAGGAACACTAGAGAACTTCATCTATAGGTCGGTGACAAAGTCACCTATGTTAGAGTATATTGACTTAGGAGTCAAGTGAAGACACTTGATCATAGGTCATACTCATCGTTTAAGCTCAACATGGGGTTGCCATTTTTTTAAGCATTTTGATGTATTCACATCTTGTTGAGCTGCTTTGACCCATGACTTGGGGTAAAGCTTCTCTAAGATGGAATAACATACCTTGAGTGGTGGTGTTGATCTTTATCATGTAGTTGAACTTGTGTGGGATGCTCCATGTTGATGTAGCTCATTTGGAGCACCACTTGTAATTGGAGTTCATCTACCTACATGAATTAGTTTTGCAAGGAATAGCACTTGTGTATCCAAAGTGACAATCATGAAATTTGATATAGGAATTTGTCAAAACATATATTTGAAGGGTTTCATGCTTCCTTGTCTTCAACCACCGTAATGTAGAGACTTGGTGATGTAGAGATTGCTCAAGATGTGAGTGAGTTGCAATCTCATAGATTTAGATTTATCCAAGTACCTACAAGGGTTAGATGGCATGCAAGGGTGCAAGTATATCTAGGACATATGATCATCATCATAAGAGAAATATCAAGGATTAGTCATATGCTCATGTCTTGCATGTATTCAAATGGAGTTCCTACTCCAAGTTTGAAGCATCAATGATGTTCAATTCACCTCTCAACCCGCAAAACACTTTCTCATCAAGTGGTTTAGTGAATATATCCGCCAATTTCTTGTCGGTACGAACATGCTTAAGGTTGATATCACCCTTAACAACATGATCTCGAATGAAATTATGATGAACTTCAATATGCTTAGTCCGAGAATGTTGCACGGGATTGTGAGCAATCTTAATAGCACTTTCGTTGTCACAAAGCAATGGAACATGTTTCACATATATCCCATAATCTTTAAGAGTTTGGGTCATCCAAAGTAATTGAGCACAACATGAACCAGCGATAATGTATTCCGCTTCGGCGGTGGATAAGGATACCGAGTTTTGTTTCTTGGAGGACCAAGACACAAGAGATCTACCAAGAAATTGACAAGTACCTGAAGTGGGCTTTCTATCAACCTTGTCACCGGCATAGTCCGAATCGGAGTAGCCAACAAGATCAAAAGAAGACCTCTTAGGATACCAAATGCCAAAATTTGGTGTATGTATTAAGTATCTCACAATCCTTTTCACAGCCTTAAGATGACATTCTTTGGGGGCTTCTTTATACCGTGCACACATGCACACACTTAGCATAATATCGGGACGAGAGGCACATAGATATAACAATGAACCAATCATAGAGAGGTAAACTTTTTGATCAATGGGTTCACCATCTTTAGTCAAGTCAAGATGTCCACTAGTAGGCATGGGTGTACTCATACCTTTGCATTCTTGCATATTGAACTTCTTGAATAAGTCCTTGGTGTACTTTGTTTGAGATACAAAGGTACCTTCCTTAGTTTGCTTGATTTGCAAACCAAGAAAGAACTTGAGTTCACTCATCATAGACAGCTCAAACTTCTCCTACATAAGCTTTCCAAACTTCTCACTAAAATGAGGGTTAGTTGAACCAAATATAATATCATCAACATAAATTTGGCAAACAAATAATTCTCCATTAACCCTTTTAGTGAAAAGAGTAGAATCAATTTTTCCAATCTCAAAGCCTTTTTCAATAAGGAACTTGGTCAAGCATTTATACCACGCTCTAGGAGCTTGTTTGAGACCATAAAGAGCTTTGTGAAGTTTGTAGACATGATTGGGTTTCTTAGGATTAACAAAGCGGGGAGGTTGTTTAACATATACTTCCTCCTCAATTTCACCATTTAGAAAAGCACTTTTAATGTCCATTTTATACAATGTGATATCATGGTGATTAGCACAGGCAAGTAAGATGCGAATGGACTCAAGTCTAGCAACGGGGGCATATGTCTCACCATAGTCCATACCTTTGACTTGAGTGTAGCCTTAGGCGACGAGACGTGCTTTGTTGCGAACCACTTGTCCATCTTCATCTTGCTTGTTACAAAACACACATTTGGTACCAATGATGTTGTGGTTGTTGTCGGGCTTTTCGACCAATGTCCACACTTGGTTTCTCTCAAAGTTGTGTAGCTCTTCATGCATGGCATTTATCCAATCCGGATCTTCCAATGCTTCTTCAACCTTCATGGGTTCAATGCTAGAGATGAATGAATAATGTTCACAAAAATTAGCCAAACGAGATTTAGAGCGAGTGATTCTCCCAGTTTGGATATCATTGTAGATTTGTTTGACGGGATGGTCTTTGGTGACTCTTGCTCGAACTCGTGAGAGCTTTTGTTTTGGTCGGGGTGGAATATCTTCTTCATCATCTTGTTCTTCTTCTTGGCCCTCTTCATTGTTGACGTTGTCGTTATCTTATCGTGGTGGTGGAGGAGGTTGATGAGGTTGATCTTGGTGTACTTGCTCGTTTTCTTCATCTTGGTGTGTCCCACTTGTGTATGCTTCCATATAAACTCTTGGTTCACCTTGTTGTGAGGTAGAAGCTTCCACTTGGACGGACGAGGTACTCTCATTCACCTTCGTTGGACGGATCTTGCCAATAGACAAGTCTTGGATTGCTTCCGAAGGGTCTTTGTCTCCTACATCAATTGGCAATTGCTCTACTTGTGAGCCGTTAGATTCATCAAACTTCACATCTACCGTCTCTTCAACCTTTCGGGTGAAATTGTTGTAGACACGATAAGTGTGAGAGTTTGAGCCATAACCAAGTAGGAAACCTTCATGAGATTTGGGAGCAAATTTAGAACGACGACGCTTATCAAGAATGTAGCACTTTGAGACAAATACTCAAAAGTATCCAACTTGGGTTTATTACTGGTGAGGAGCTCGTATGCCGTCTTCCTGAGTAGCTTGTGAAGATACAAGCGATTTGTTGCATGACAAGCTGTCTCAACCGCTTCCGCCCATAAGTGTTTTGGCGTCTTGTATTCATCAAGCATCGTTCTTGCCATTTTGATGAGCATCCGATTCTTCCTCTCAACAACTCCATTTTGTTGAGGTGTGTACGTAGCTGAGAACTCATGTGAGATCCCTTCTTCGTTAAGAAAGGCGTCCACATTGGCGTTCTTGAACTCCATTCTGTTGTCATTCCGAACCTTCTTGATCTTCACTTCAAATTGCTTTTTGGGTCTTCCTAGCGAAGTTCTGGAAGATCTTTTGGACCCGCAATTTATCAGCGAGAAAGAACGCCCACGTAAATCTTGAAAAATCATCAACTATAACTAGACCAAATGAGTTTCCACCGAGACTTTTGTAGGTGTTGGGACCAAAGAGATCCCTATGAAGTAACTCGAGCGGTCTTCTCGTGGTCATGATGTTCTTCACGGGGTGGCTTCCTCCAACCTGTTTTCCTGCTTGGCAAGCGCTGCAAAGTCTATCCTTATCAAATATGACATCTTTAACACCAAGGATATGATCACCTTTAATAAGCTTGTCAAGGTTTCGCATGCCCACATGACCTAACCGTCTATGCCACAACCAGCCTTTGGAAGATTTAGCAATTAAGCAAGTTCTAATATGAGCCTTTTTAGTGAAATCAACAATGTATAGATCACCTCTATGTATGCCGGTAAAGACCATTTTATGACTATCTCTACGAAACTCTTGGCAATCTACTTTAGTAAATAGGACATTGAAACCAAAGTCAGCTAGTCTAGATACAGAAAGCAGATTATAGCCAAGAGATTCAACGAGCATGGCATTTTGTATGGAGCTATCATGTGAGATGGCCACCTTACCAAGGCCAACCACCTCACCCTTTGAGTTATCACCAAAAGTGACATACTTTCGAGGGCCGTCGTTTTCAGCAAGCTCATGAAACATATCTTTATCTCTGGTCATGTGATCGGTACATCCACTATCAAGGACCCATTCCTTTCCTCCAGCCATATAGCCGTGAAGATTTGCCATAAGACCAAAGTGTCTCATTGCATCGTCAAGATCATAGTCACTATCATCATCCTCATCATAGTATCCATGTTCAACACCGTCATGTGATGGATCAATTCCTAGAGAGGGTGATTCATTAGATAAGTGATCATGACAATAATCATCTTTATGAAAACTAATGGCTTTGGAGATGATATTGCTAATGATTCCAACATCTCCTTTGGCATGCATAAGGTCACGAAGCTCAAATAGACAAACATCAAACTTAGGATCACTAGTACTCATTTTGTTCAAGGCAATTGACTTATGAAGAATCTCATCTAGATTTTGCAAGGAATAGTTTGGAAATCTTTCCTCAATATATCTCCATATAGTATAACCACAATTAAGAGTAGGCAAGTGACCAATCAAATTTCTAGGCAATCCTCTAATGATAATATTGATAGTTCTAAGATTGCGAATCATGTCAAGATCCTCATCGGGAGTGGGATGCAAGGGATCAACAATGGGCACACAAGGGTTGGTAATGTACTTGCTCAAATGATATTCATTGAAAATCTCAAGCATCTCATTTTTCCACTCATGAAAGTACTCTCCATCAAGTATAGGCACTCTATATCTAAGACTCCCCAACATAGACTCATCCATCTTCCTCCAATGGTGATTAAACAAAAGAAATGGAGACCAATGCTCTGATACCAATTGAAAGGATCGATAAGAGGTGTCTAGATGGGGGTGAATAGACCCTCAGCACACAAAGTTGGCAGTTTTTAAGTTTTTCAAGTTGAGGTGGAATTTAAGCACAAGTTTAACCATTCACAATACATATCAAGCAAGCATGCAAAGAGTATATGAGCAGCGGAAAGTAAAGCATGCAACTTGCAAGAAAGTAAAGGGACGGGATTGGAGTGTGCAAACGCAATTGCAGACATGGAGATTTTTGGCGTGGTTCTGATAGGTACTGCTATCGTACATCCACATTGATGGAGACTTCAACCCACGAAGGGTAATGGTTGTGTGAGTCCACGGAGGGCTCCACCCATGAAGGGTCCATGAAGAAGCAACCTTGTCTATCCCACCATGGCCATCGCCCACGAAGGACTTGCCTCACTAGGGTAGATCTTCACGAAGTAGGTGATCTCCTTGCCCGTACAAACTTCTTGGTTCAACTCCACAATCTTGACGGAGGCTCCCAAGTGACACCTAACCAATCTAGGAGACACCACTCTCCAAAAGGTAATATATGGTGTGTTGATGATGAACTCCTTACTCTTGTGCTTAAAATGATAGTCTCCCCGACACTCAACTCTCTCTCATAGGATTGGATTTGGTGGAAAGATGATTTGAGTGAAAAGCAACTTGGGGAAGGCTACAGATCAATATTCATATGGTTGGATTGGAACATCTTGGTCTCAACAAATGAGTAGGTGGTTCTCTCTCAGAAAATGAATGCTGGAAGTGTAGGCATGTTCAGATGGCTTTCCTCATGAATGAGGAGAGGGTGGAGGGGTATATGTAGCCTCCACACAAAATCTAACCATCACACACAATTTACCAAACTCAATGGGACCGAATCATAAAACTCGGTCAGACCGATTTAGTTCAAAATGTGACCGTTAGACATTTCGGTGGGACCGATATGATCAACTTGGTGGGACCGATGTGCAAGGGTTAGGGTAAAACCTCATCTCGGTTTGACCAATTACACAAACTCGGTGTAACCAATTTTGGTAATAAGCAAAACAGAGAGTTGGTCAAGAAAGCTCGGTGGGACCGATTGCATAATTTCGGTGAGACCGAAATTATTGCAATGGACAACAGAGAGATTGCAAGCCCATCTCGGTGAGACCTAAATCCCATCGGTGAGACCGAATTAACTATGGTTTCTGGCAGTGGCTATGTCAAATGAACTTGATGGCGCCGGATAGATCAAATCGGTGGGGCCGAGTTTGACTTTTGGTTTGGGACATATGTGGATATGAGAATGTAGTTGAGGGCATTGGATTATATCACTAAGCACTTTGAGCAAGCAAGCCATTAAGCAACACCTCATCCCCTTTTAATAGTATTGGCTTTTCCTATAGACTCAATGTGATCTTGGATCACTGAAATAGAAAATGTAGAGTCTTGAGCTTGAGCTTGAGCCAATCCTTTGTCCTTAGCATCTTGAAGGGGTTCCATATCCTCTTGTCCATGCCACTCCACTGTTGAACTTATCTGAAATATACTAGATAAAAGTATTAGTCCAACAAGAGATATGTTGACATTAATTACCAAAATCGCCCAGGGAGCACTTGTGCTTTCACATCATCATCACCAACCCTGGATCATCAACAACTTCATGATTCTCTCCATCGGGAGTGAGTAATTCCTTCGTAGGCTTGCTGGACGGTGATGGAGTTGGAAAAGATTTGCCATGTAATCCAGTCAATTTGTTAGGGCTTGATCCCTAATATCCACTATGTTCTGAGATTGACATTGCTATGACTTTGCTATGCTTAATGCTTGTAACTAGGGCCTGAGTGACATGATTTCAGATCTGATCTCTTTATGTTTTCATGAATATAAGTGTGTTTCGGATCCTATCTTGCAAGTTTTATGGGCCGATTACGTGTTATGATTCACAGACACCAAAGTGACAACAATTGGGAGTCACTCCGATGATGAACGTAGTATGAGGAGTCCATGTATTCACTAAGTGCTAATGCTCTGTTCTGGTTCTCTATTAAAAGGAAGCCTTAATATCCCTTAGATTTCCTTATGGACCCCGTTGCGACGGGAGCGTAGGACAAAAGATGTCATGCAAGTTCTTATTATAAGCACATATGACTATATACAGAATACATGCCTACATTACATTGATGAATTCGAGCTATTGTGTATCGCCCTAGGTTGGGACTGTTATATGACGAATGTCATCCAACACAAATATCCATCATTGAACCATACCTACGCTTTTCTCATATTGATCTTTCCTAACTTACTTCCGTTGCTGTTGTTGTTACAATCACTACAAAACTGCTTCTGTTACTATTACCGTTACTATTGCTACTATTGCTATACTATTGTGCTAATAAGCACTTTGTTGCAGATATTTAGTTCTCTAGGTATGGTTGGATTGACAACTCAACTGCTAACACTCGTAAATATTCTTTGGCTCCCCTTGTGTCGAAATCAATAAATTTGGGTGAAATACTACCCTCGAAGACTGTCTCGATCCCTAATTTTGGGTTATCAAGACCTTTTTGGCGCCGTTGCTAGGGTGCATAGCTCTATCTGTTGAGCCACTTAGGAAATATATCTGTTAATCACTATGAAGAATCTAAAGCCGCTAAGACCAAGATCGTACTCTCTAAGACGAGGGGAGGTAAAGAACTGCCATCACACTATTCACTCGATTCACCATCTATTTTAAGTAGGCTCGCAACACCACCACCTGCTATTCATTATGATATGTCGCAAGTAATTGATGATGCTACTTCTACTATAAATGAAACTTGTGATGATGCTAGTACTATTTTTGATAAAACTGTAACATTAGGTGAATTTCTTGAAGAATAACTTGCTAAAGCTAAAGAACTTGAGAATGCTGAAACTGATGAAAATTGTGATTCACCTATTATGCCTAACTCTCCTACCAAAGTTGAAATGACTCAGATACCTAGGGTTATGTTATGGATGAGGAGATAGATAGAGAAATTCTTGCTTGTAATGATAGAGATGATGTTAAGAAATTAATGAGTAAGCTGAAATAAAAGGCTATGATAGAAAGAATGAAATATGATCCTAAGCTTGATACTTCTCCTATCTTTGTTACTCATAAGGAATATGAATTCTCTGTTGATCCTGAGTTAATTACTTTGGTAGAATCTGATCCTTTCCATGGTTATGAAACTGAAACCATTGTAGCACATCTTACTAAATTGAATGATATAGCCACCCTATTTGCTCATGAGGACAAAATTCGATACTACTTTATTCTTAAGTTGTTTCCTTTCTCATTAAAGGGTGATGCTAAGAAATGGTTTAATACTCTTGCTCCTGGTTGTGTGCATAGTCCCCATGATACAATATACTACTTTGAAAAATATTTCCCCGCTCATAATTAAAAAACAAGTTGTCTTACATGAAATATTTTACTTTGTGCAGTCTAAAGAAGAGAATCTCCCTTAAGCTTGGGGGAGGCTTATCCAATTACTTAATGCTTTGCCTGACCATCCTCTTAAGAAAAATGAAATACACGATATCTTTTATAATGGGCTAACCGATGCTTCTAAGGACTACCTAAATAGTTGTGTTGGTTGTGTTTTCAAGGAATGAACTGTTGAACAAGCTGAAGCTTATTAAATAGTATATTGAGAAATGTCAATGATTGGACCCTTCCTGAGCCACCACCTAAACCAACTCCAAAGAAGAGAGGTATTCTATTCCTCAGTCCTGAAGATATGCAAGAGGCAGAGAAATCTATGAAAGAAAAGGGTATTAAGTCCAATATGCTAAGAATTTACCACCTATTGAATAAATAAGTGGACTCGATACCCCGACATAGGTAGTAAAGGTAAATTATCTTTATAGATTCGATGAAGGTGATACCCTATAATAAATCTGCTAGTCAATGCTTGATTATAATGTTAAGCAAGAAAAGTTCAACATGTATGTTTGTAATCAACTGAAACATAATGCCATCATGATTGATCGCTTGAGCAACTTGATGTTTAGGATTACTAATGATGCTAGAGGCTTAAGTAAACATTCATCCATGGTTCATACCCAGTTAGAACAAGTTGCTAAGTTGGAAAATGATTTGCTTAATGAGATGAATAATAAAGTAAATGATCATGTTGTTAAGGTAATGACTAGAGGAGGTAAAATGACTCAGGATCCTCTATATCATGAAGGTAATTCTAAAAGAATTGAGCAATATTCTCAAAGCACCTAGTTCATCTAGGAAGCAAAATAAAAAGACAATTGATAGAACTTTGCATGCTTCTAGTGAACAGGAGGTAGAAAAACCTTCTGAAAATCATAATGATTTTTCTACTTCCGATGCAGAGACACAATCTGATAGTGAACATCCACCTAGTGATAATGATAATGATAATAATGTTCATGTTGATGCTCAACTATATAATGATAAAGAACATGATAATGATGTAGAAATAGAACCTGGAGCTGATCTTGATAACCGATTGTCGGTGTCAAAACCGGCGGATCTCGGGTAGGGGGTCCCGATCTGTGCGTCAAGGCTGATGGTAACAGGAAGCAAGGGACACAGATGTTTACCCAGGTTCGGGCCCTCTCGATGGAGGTAAACCCTACTTCCTGCTTGATTAATATTGATGATATGGGTAGTACAAGAGTAGATCTACCACGAGATCGTAGAGGCTAAACCCTAAGAGCTAGCCTATGATGGTATGATTGTAATTGTGATCGGGCTTCTAAGGACCAACCTCTCCAGTTTATATAGACACCGGAGAGGGCTAGGGTTTACATGGAGTCGGTTAAAAGAAAGGAAACACAATAACCGAATCGCCAAGCTTGCCTTCCACGCCAAGGAGAGTCCCATCCGGACATGGGCCAAAGTCTTGAGTCTTGTATCTTCACGCTTCAATAATCCGGACGTTGTACACGGTCCGGCTGTCCGGATACCCCCTAATCCAGGACTCCCTCAGTAGCCCCTGAACTAGGCTTCAATGACGATGAGTCTGGCATGCAGTATTGTCTTCGGCATTGCAAGGCGGGTTCCTCCTCTGAATACTCCAAAGTACCTGTTACGACGAATAGTGTCTGGCCTCCAATCAATGTTGTGCTCCTCGGCTTCAGTGCCTCAATAATGACCATCTCCACGTGTCGAGCGAATGCGAGGATTCGAGGCATTTTTTGCATTTGCCGCCCTCAATCCTCCGGGATGACCGTCTATTTGAAGGGACGGGGATTCTCAGATCCAAACCACACTCTCCCTCCTAGAGCTAGCATCCAACAGAGCTCTCCGCGAAAAACCATTCCAGCATGGCTGACCGTCGCAACTCCTCTGCTCGCCCTTCTTGTTCTAAGTTGGGGGATTGGGGAGAGTTCTCAGTTCCCCATAGCCGTTTGATAAAGTTACAAACCCAAGGGTTTCTCCCACCAGCGTTCATGGTCCCTGTCCGAGCTGGAATAGCTACTTATGATGGAGGGGAACAAGTAGAGGGATCTCCAAATCCATCTCCAGAGGAGCGTATATGCCTCATCCCACATCTGTTGAGGGGCGTTGGGTTTCCTATCCACCCGTTTCTTCGCGGGCTCCTGGAGTTATACGGCCTCCAGTTACACAACCTTACCCCTGCGTCCATTCTGCACATAGGGGGGTACATCGCCCTTTGCGAGCTGTTTTTAGGCTGCGAGCCGCACTTCAGAATTATGGAGGAAGCTATTCTTCCTCGTCCCCCGCACCCAGGGAGAATCCCTATGCCAAGTGGGCGGGGCTGAAGTATGGCGCATTGCCAAGACCGGATACCTATCCGGCACTCCTGAGAAGGCACCAGAAAACTGGCCTTCAGAGTGGTTCTATATAGATGACATTCCCCTTCCGGATCCAGTCCGGACGGGTCTCCCCAAGTTCAGCAACGCCTTGCCAAGGGCATGCCTAAGCTGGCGCCCCCGGGGCCCTCAAGAAGAGGACACAAGGGAAATACACTCCCTGATGAACAGGACAAAGCTACTGGCCAAATCCGGACTGACGATAGTTGAGGTCATGGCAATATGTATAAGGCGGGGAGTGCAACCGCTTCAATATCGGGGGAAGCCCATGTGGCACTTCAACGGAGAAGACGATGCCACCCGCTGCAGCCGTAAGGGTCTGGACTCCGCCGCCGCTTTGGCGAGGATATTGTCCGATTTGTACAAAGGGGAAGAGGAGGAATTCCTCCGCATTAAAACGCGGGACGGATTCTCCATGTACAACCCCCTAGAGTGGATAAGTTGCCATTCTTTTCCCTGCTTCGCTTACTCCAACGTTCTCCTGCTAAGATTGCCTGCATCGATGTTTCCGAACAGGAACTGAGGAGGGCTGTAGAAGGAATCTTCAGCCCCTCCCCGCAGCCAGAGGACCCCGGAAGGGCCCTGGATCCGGGACTCAAAGAATACCCGGATATTACCGTGGAGCTTGTCAATGGGGTATTTTATCAAGCGAGCTGGGATGGTGCCTTAGTGGCCATTATAGCCGACTATCCCGGACTGCTCCCTGTGTCGCGTGTAAGCCGAATTAAAAAAACCTATCTTCCGAGGAGGACTTCCCCCAGGCATCATGCCTTACCCTTAAGGCGTCGTGCTATTTTGTAGAGACGATGGTCGGAGCATGGGGCCGATCCCCTAGGGACTCGTCAACCACAGACGTCCGGATCGGGCAGGCTCAAGAGGAAGGCGGTGAGGGTCGACACAGCACTGCAGAGGTAAAGTGATAACCTGTCCTACGATTATAGTGTTTGAAATATGACAGCGCCCTTTATGTCTGGCAGGAAGAGAAGCAGCCGGACTATGTCCGGGGATCCTGCCAATCACGCCTCCACCAACCGGGCTCCAGAACCGGCTCTGAGGGCGGAGGCGGACATGGGGCCAGTACCGCACAGTTCTCCGACAGAGGATGCGGATATGTGTTCGGCTACAAACTCCGAAGTGGAGAGCGCCATGAATCACCGGCGCCGGAGGGCCGTGCTTCGGAACAACATCTTTTTCGAAGAGGCTTTTAATGCCTTCAATTCGGCAGACGCATACGTCCGAGCTGCTCGAGGCGGGCTTGCCCAAGCGACGAACCAGTACACCAAAGATATACGGGTAAGAAAGTTAAACAAGTATGTATAGCAGTAGCCCCTGAGACTTGAAATAGTTGGGACAACTGTTTGAAGGATCAATTTATGATCAGGTCCTTGTTGACAAGAATGAACAATTGGCTCGGGAGCTGGAGGCATGTAAGGCCCAGCTGATGGACGCGGTTGCCAAGTTAGAGGAATCCTAGAAGGCGCCCTCTGGTAATGCTTCTCTCCATTGTACGCAGATGTACCAGTTAGTAAATGGCTGGTGTGATTAGTCTAACAGAAAATTCTGCAGACAATCCTGGAGTGAATCCGGAGGGCATAACGGATAACGACTCGCATCTTAAAAGGCAACTAAAGGCTGGTGAGCGCTTCCTTACGCAAGTGGCGCAAGAGAGGAGCAGGCTACAAGATGCCAATATTCGGCTGGACATCGAATTAAAGGACGTCCGCTCTCAACTGGCAAACTCCATGAAGGAGAACAAAAGGCTTCGATGTGGCATCTATGGTGAGTGCTCAAACGAACTGAATGATAGTTCGGCGAGGAAGTATTTTGAAGAAATTTTTCTTGCAGGAATGTTAACAGGTCGCCCTGAAGAGGATATGCCCTCATCTGCAAGTGATTTGCTGCAGGAACTTTCGCAGTTGCACGAGCGTGTTCGGCAGGTGATGCACGGTGTTGCTCAGGCCTTGTGGCCATCAAGACGGAGAGCTTGCGGACCTGCTTCAAGGAGCCCGGCGGCACTTCCATCTGTGGAAGATATCAGCATGCCGACAAGGTGCAAGAGAAGCCTGGGCAATGGTGAAGATGCGCTACACCAAGCTGGACCCAAACCATATGGCCGTAGTAGGACCGGTGGGGCCCGATGGGCAAGAAATTCCTGTAAGTCTGGTATATGACCAGGTAGCGATAGCCGCTAAGTATTCTCAACAGGATTTTAAGCTAGATAGCCTGTTAGATGGTATAGAGGAGGAATATGATCAGTCGAGGTGACTGTGTAATTTAATGGGCATAAGTAGCCCCTAGCCGGATTAAAATCATTTGTCATGGCGGACCTTTTCGCTTCAGCCCCTGGATCGTATAGTCCAGGGTGTGTCCGAATACTCGCTCAATTATACAAAATCGGGGTATGCATGGACACCAGTTGTAGGGGTCATGAGTGCTTGAACAGACAAGTACCCAACTAGTTATGTTATATTACATGGGTAGTAAGAAACATCTTCCAGGGAGAATAGTTCCGTTAGGGGTTCCTTTCCCTGGGTACGCATGTGTCAATGCACATGTCCGGACTGCAAACGATGGCGCAGGATACAAAGCTTCTGGTTTTTTTGTTGTAACCAATGAATACATCCTTTGTTCACCGATCGAATATTATCTTAAGGAAACTAGCTTTCGGCTTCACCCAGTCTGAGGTACACATCTGGCTGAACCGGCAGTAACAATTGCAGAGGTGCTCCCCTTATGCCCTAGCCGAATTAATGGGAACGTAGGGCATAAACACAAGAGCCAGGCAACCCAGCTTGGCCACATCTTAAGTCATATCGATGCATATAATGGTGAAGAAAAGGCACATATGCAAAAAGAACGCATATGTGATTGGCGAAAAGTAATTATGTTTAGCTTCGGAATAGGAAGTCCCCAGGTATTTCTTACACACATAGTGCGGCCGGAATAATCCGAGGGTCCGAACTGTATTAAGTACTTTCTGTGAAGGGAAAAAAGGCCGAGAAAGGAAAAGTGGGGTGGAGCGTAAGTAAAAAGGGGGAGTAGGGAGACGAACACTAAGTTTGGCGTTAGGCGTAGAATCTCCGGAGTCTGGCCGCGTTCCATGGGTTCGGCTCGAGTCTATTGTCCGGTGCATTACGTAAGCGGTACGCTCCTCCGGTGAGAACTTTCTCAATGACGAAGGGACCTTCCCACTTGGGTTTGTGTTTGTCCTTCTTCTCCGGTAGGCGTAGAACGAGCTCGCCAATATTGTACGTTTTGGCCCGCACTTCTCTGCTTTGATATCGTCAAGCCTGCTGCTGATAGAATGCAGAACGGGCTTTTGCGACATCGCGCTCCTCCTCCAGGGTGTCCAAGTTATCCTGCCGATCTAACTCGGCTTCCTTTTCTTCGTACATGCGTACGCATGGCGAATCATGTATTATGTCGCAGGGTAGTACTGCTTCCGCACCATACACCATAAAAAATTGTGTATATCCGGTGGTGCAATTCGGTGTGGTCCGCAGCCCCCAGAGTACGGAGTCGAGCTCCTCCACCCAGTGCGTATCCGATTCTGTTAAAGATTGTACTAGTCTGGGTTTAATGCCGCTCATGATGACACCGTTTGCACGTTCGACCTGGCCGTTTGTTTGGGGGTGGTAGACAGAAGCATAGTCGAGCTTAATGCCCATTTTGCCGCACCAAGTTTTCACTTCATCGGCTGTGAAATTTGAGCCATTATCAGTGATGATGCTGTGGGGGACACCGTATCGGTGTACGACCCCGGATATGAAGTCTATTACTGGTCCGGATTCGGCCGTTTTAACTGGCTTGGCTTCTATCCATTTGGTGAACTTGTCCACCATGACCAATAAGTATGTTTTCTTATGGCTTCCCCCTTTAAGGGGTCTGACCATATCCAGCCCCCAGACCGCGAAGGGCCAAGTTATGGGGATTGTTTGGAGAGCGGTAGGGGGCATATGACTCTGATTGGCGAATAGCTGGCAACCGACGCAATGTTGGACAAGGTCCTGTGCGTCTGCTCGGGCCGTCGGCCAATAGAAGCCTGTGCGGAAGGCTTTGCTGACTAGCGCTCGAGCCACGGCGTGGTGTCCTCCTAGTCCAGCATGGATTTCAGCCAAGAGTTGCCGCCCTTCCTCTTCAGAGATGCATCTTTGGAGCACTCCGGTTGCACTTTTCTTATAGAGTTCCCCTTCGTGGACTTTGTAAGCTTTAGAACGCCGGACTATACAGCGTGCCTCGTTTTGGTCTTCGGGGAGCTCCTGCCTATTTAGATAGGCCAAGATAGGCTCAGTCCACGGGGCAATTACGGCCATGATTTCATGGGTCGAAGATGTTATTTCGGTGGCAGAGCCTCCGATTGTGTCTGATGGTTCGGAGTCTAGGGGTGTGTTCGGATCCGTGCTGGTACTGCCGGACTCCCCTTCCCATACTACGGATGGCTTGAATAGCCTTTCCAGAAATATGTTAGGTGGGACAGGGTCACGTTTGGCGCCGATGCGGGCGAGGATGTCCGCCGCTTGATTATTTTCTCGAGCCACATGGTGGAATTCGAGCCCGTCGAACCGCCCTGACATTTTTAGGATGGCATTACGGTAGGCTGCCATTTTTGGATCCTTGGCATCAAAGTCTCCATTTATTTGTGATATTGCGAGGTTCGAGTCCCCTCACACTTCCAGGCGTTGGATGCCCATAGAGACTGCCATCCGAAGACCATGCAACTGAGCCTCATATTCGGCTGCATTGTTGGAGTCTGTGTATAATATCTGGAGGACGTACTAGACCGTGTCTCCGGTGGGATATGTCAGGACTACACCTGCTCCCAATCCGGCCAGCATTTTAGAGCCGTCGAAGTGCATGATCTAGTTGGAGTATGCGCCATACTCTTTAGGGAGTTCGGCTTCCATCCATTCGGCGACGAAGTCGGCCAGCACTTGTGACTTGATGGCCCGCCGTGGTTTGTATATTATCTCAAACGGAAGGAGCTCGATGGCCCATTTAGCAATCCGGCCCGTAGCGTCGCGATTATTTATTATGTCATTGAGTGGTACTTCGGAGGCTACTGTAATCGAGCACTCTTGAAAGTAGTGTCGCAACTTCCAGGATGCCATGAAGACCGCGTATGCTATTTTTTGATAGTGTGGGTATCGGGATTTGCATGGAGTGAGGACTGTGGATACGTAATAAACCGGCTTTTGGAGCGAGAATTTGTATACGTCAACCTCTTGTTCGACGACGAGTACTGCGCTTACAACTTGACATGTTGCCGCTATGTACAGTAGCATAGGCTCGCCGATGTTTGGTGCTGTTAGGATTGGATTACTGGCCAGTAAGGTCTTTATTTCATTGAGTCTGGCCACGGCTGCATCCGTCCATACGAAGTGTTCGGTGCGCCGAAGGAGGCGGTAAAGAGGCAACGCCTTTTCTCCTAGCCTGGAGATAAAGCGGCTCAAAGGGGCCACGCATCCAGCTAGCTTTTGGTTGTGCTTGAGATCTGTTGGTATAGCCAACTATGTCAGAGCTCGGATTTTTGCCGGATTTGCTTCAATTCCTCTATTGGAAACAATGAAGCCCAGCAGTTTCCCAGAGGGGACGCCGAAGACGCATTTTTCCGGATTCAACTTAATGTCGTATGTCCGGAGGTTATCGAATGTAAGTCTCAAGTCATCTATTAAGGTTTTGACGTGTCTAGTTTTTATGACCACGTCGTCCACATATGCTTCCACTGTTTTGCCAATTTGTTTTTCCAGGCATGTTTGAATCATGCGTTGATAGGTCGCGCCGGCATTATTGAGCCCGAAAGGCATAGTGTTGAAGCAAAAAGGGTCGTATGGCGTTATGAAAGCTGTTGCAGCTTGGTCGGACTCTGCCATCTTTATTTGATGGTATCCAGAGTATGCGTCGAGAAAACACAGCGAGTCATGTCCAGCTGTGGCATCGATAATCTGATCGATGCGAGGGAGGGGAAAGGGATCCTTGGGGCAAGCCTTGTTGAGGTCTTTGAAGTCGACGCATAGGCGCCAAGATTTGTCCTTCTTTGGTACCATTACCAAATTTGCCAACCAATCCGGATGTTTGATATCCCTGATGAATTCGGCCTCGAGTAGTTTGGCCAACTCCTCCCCCATTGCTTGTCGTTTGGGCTCCGAGAATCGCCTTAGGGTCTGGTTGACCGGTTTATATCCTTTTAGAATATTGAGGTTGCGTTCGGACAATCTACGTGGGATGCCCGGCATGTCCGATGGGTGCCAGGCAAAAATGTCCCAATTTTCTCGTAAGAAATCTCGCAGTGCGGCGTCCATTGTGGGGCTCAACTATGTCCCAATGGAAACTGTCTTCATGGGGTCCGTTGGATGGACTTGGAATTTGACTATCTCGTCTGCAGGTTTGAATGAGGTGGACTTGGGTCGCTTGTCGAGTATTACGTCGTCCCTGTCCACGGTGGCCCGCAGTGTTGTTAACTCTTGGGCCGCTAGGGCCTCGGCTAATGCTTCCAGGGCTAGTGCTGCAGTTTTATTTTCGGCGCGAAGTGCGACGTCCAGATCACTGGCTAGAGTGATGATTTCGTTGGGCCCAGGCATCTTGAGCTTCATGTACCCATAATGGGGTACAACTTGAAAGCTTGTAAATGCGTCCCGCCCTAGAAGGGCGTGGTATCCGCTGCCAAAGGGAGCCACTTGGAATGTGATTTCTTCGGACCTATAATTCTCCGGGGTGCCGAATACCACATCGAGTGTGATTTTTCCGGCACACCGCGCTTCCTGAGTAGGGATAATTCCTCTGAAGGTTGTGCTGCTTTGTTCAATGCGGCTTTTATCAATTTCCATCTTGCTGAGTGTTTCTCCATAAATCAGATTTAATTCGCTTCCGCCGTCCATGAGTACTTTGGTGAGCCGAAAGCCATCTACGATCGGGCTAAGGACCAGAGCGGCCGGTGCCCTGACAGTTTGGACTCGAGGTTCGTCACTGGCATTAAAAGTTATGGCAGCATCGTTCCAAGGGTTTATCTTTGCCACATGGCAAATATGAGCAGAGCTTCTGTGAGCTCGTTTGCGCCTGTTGTTCGAGGCAAAAGTCTCGAAGACTGTTAGTACTGTATTGTGTTCGCTGGCAGGATGTTGTTCCGCTTTATGGCCTACAAGAAGATCCTCGCCGCTTTTTGCCACCTGCCGGAGTATCCAACATGCCATAAGGCTATGAGTCAGTATCGTATCCGGAGTACTATGGAGCTTACATGGCCCGTTGAGCCATTCTTCCAATACGGATCCCCGCCCTAGGGTAGGTGTCAGGACCCCGACTCGATGTCACATCGATCTAGCCGGTAACACCTCATATCACTTTGCGGCCTCACGCACGGTATCCCCACGGGTGTCGTCTTACCTTTTTCCGGGACCGTTTGCGCCTTTTGGCTCACGTATATGATAGTGTCGCTAGCATCCATATGATAAGGAGCCCGGGCTGACATGACTAGTCGTAAACCCAAAGTGGCACAGACTTACAGGGACATGCATCCATGACCCAGCTTCGAACGTGTCGGTCATCAGCAAGTGGGTCCGGGCTGTAGCACTGGGCTAGCAGGACTCCGGTAAACCGGGCTGTAGCGGGCTAACAGGACTCCGGTACTCAAAGCGTGACATTTCCCCGAAGGGACAGACACAGGAACGAAGAAGGACACATGCCGGCCAGCCTAAGTGTTCCAGAGCAGTAGCAAGCTACCATGGCTCAGCGGTAACACTAGGAGACATTTCCCGGCAAGAGAGGCTACTAAAGATAAACAACTAGATAGTCAGATCCCACACATACCAAGCATTTCAATCATACACACAATATGCTCGATATGTGCAAATACAACGAAGCATCACAACATGACTCTATGACACAAGTACTTTATTTAAGGCTCAGGGAGCCATACATAACATACACCAAGGTACGGGTCTCACGACCCAACATACAAGTCATACAGTCATACAAGCCAGCAGCGGAAGTAACTTGTCTGAGTACAGACAACTAGTAAAGTAAAAGAGGCTTGGAAAGCCTAGCTATACTACGTGGTCCATCACAAGCTCAGGGTCACCACCTGGGTCTTTAGCCTACTCGTTGATGTCAACGTCTACATAGAACCCATCAGAAGGGGTTGCAGCGTCTTCTGTAAAAAATGTAGATTATAGCAACATGAGTACAAAGGTACTCAGCAAGACTTACATCAGATCCTACATACATTCATAGTATCAAGAAGGGTTGGTGGAGTTATTGCAGCAAGCCAGCTTTGACTCTTGGCTAGGCTATCCTACGATACTCCAACTTGAAATGGTTTTGCGCACACGAGTCCACTACTCACCACTTCAATACACTACCGAGGATCCACCTCCGTCTTCCTACGGAAGACCCATCCTCGGCACTCACACTTATCTTGAGGCTTTTAGTAGTTTCCATTTACTTGTCTATGAACTGTATAGGCAACCAAGTAGTCCTTTACCGCGGACGCGGCTATTCGAATAGATCATGTTAACCCTGCAGGGGTGTACTTCTTCATACACGCTCTCACCACTTACCGTCGCTTACACGACATGTACTCGGCAACCTTCAAGCGGAAGCCCAACGTGGGTGTCGGCCACGACCTACCTAATCACCTAAGCCTCCAGTCCAGGTTTATCGCCTATTCAGGTTCCATCCGCAGGGAATCCGGCCGAGGTTTCCCATACGGCCCCGAACGATGTGAACAGGGTTCCCGAGATACCTAACGGGTATTCGGTACACCGTGCCACGTACCTACCGCATCACAGCCCACCCCTACGGTCAGCGCTGTCCACGGCCTCCAGTAGGCTACAAACACCAGAAACTACTTGCAACTCCTGGACGGAGAACTAGGGTGAATAAGAAGCCGAGAGGGTCCATTGGTTTCGGGCCCAATGCATGGTAGTAGCTGATTCTTAAATCACACATACAGATCTCAGTGCTTAAGGTCGGCTTCAATGAAACAACCCACCATGTACTCCTACATGGCCTCTCATCGATACCTTTACCAAATCGTGTTCACCACACCACTCCCATTACCGACATAATCATTTCACTCTGGCCCATCACCCAGATGAACCAGACCTGACACGACTCTAAGCATAGCAGGCATAGCAAGGTAGGAACAACACATACATATGGCTCAATCAACTCCTACACATGCTAGTGGGTTTCATCTAGTTACTGTGGCAATGACAGGTCATGCAGAGGAAATGGGTTCAACTACCGTAGCACACAGCAGTTTGAAACGCGTTGTCTTAATGCAGTAAAAGAGAGCAGGAGTGAGAACAGGGGATTGTATCGATATGATCAAATGGTTGGTTGCTTGCCTGATGGTTCGATGCACTGATACGGTTCTTCGTTAGGGTAATCACGGTACTCCTCGGAGGCAGAACCTGTCGCAAAGGACACCGATACACAACCATCACCAAACAATGTGCAACAATATGATGCATGCATGAAACATAGCAATATGAGTGTGTTGGGCTAATGCAACTAAAACCAGAAGGGTTTGAACAAATTTGAATCAAAGATTCAAATTTCAAACTCAAACATGGCCTTTTAAAGTGCTTTTCCTTGTTCTGCTTAAAACATCAATTTAACTTGTTTGATCATGCATGCAAATAGTACAGATGGATAGATTGGATTTTTCTGATCATTTTTCATATATAATTTGTCCAATTTGGAGTTACAGAATAAAAGTTATGAATTTTTGAAGTTTAAATAATATTCTGGAATTTCCTGATTTAAATTAAATCCAGAAATTAAAATTATTGCGCCAGCATGACGTCAGCATGACGTCAGTGGTCAACTGCGGCTGGCTGAAGTCAAACCTGACGTGTGGGGGCCACACGTCAGTGACAGGGGGGGTTTAACAGGTTTAAATTAATCCTAATTAGGGATTAGTGGCGCTGGGGCCCACTGTCAGTGTCAGGGGGGGGTTGACTAACGGTAATTAGTACTAACTAACCACCTGTCCGACAGGGCCCACGCGTCAGTGACCCTGGGGGGGTCAAACCTCAGGTCGGACAGGTCAAACCCGCCGGCGGTTAGTCGCCGGCGAGGTCCGCGGCGTGCAGGGGCCTCGGGTTTCCTCTGTGGTGCTCCAAACAGCGTGCGGCTAGGTGCGTTGGATAGCTAGCTCGACGGCGCGTCGGACGGTGGCCGTGGCTGGCCCTGGGGTGGCCGGAGTCGACGGCGGCGAGCTCGGCTGCGGGTGCCGGAGTTCGGGTGCGGTCGGAATCGACGTTGCAGGGGGTTTGGGGAGGCGTTAGTGCGTGCTGCGTGCTCCTGGTGAGGTGGGGAGCACGATAGTGCGCTCGGTTGGGTGCTACGGTGACCGTGGCCACGACGGCGACATCGCCGGCGGCGTGGAGCTCTCGGCCAAGGTGGGGCTAGGGCCTAGAGGTCGAAAGAGACCAGGGGAGAAGGGGGAAACGATCTGGGGGCTCACCGCGGAGCTGCAGGGATGGTTAGCGGGCTCGGGGACGCGCTGGAGACGACGAATTCGACGGCGACGATGGTCGGAGCCCGAAGAGGGGAACGGCGACGTGGCGACGATGCAGGGCTTCTGGAGGACCGTGGAGCGGTGGGGAGGAAGAGGGGGTCGTGGCGGAGCTTCTGAGCTAGTCGGGGGAGCGAGGGGTGGCCGGAGATGGCTGCTATGGCGAACGGCGGCGACGGTGGTGTTCGGCCGTGAGAGAGAGAGAGCGAGGGAGAGGAAGGAAGAGCCGGGGGAGAGTGAGAGAGAGCAGGGGGGAGGCGTGGCGTCGTCCAGGGCATCGAAGCGAGGAGAGGGAGGGCAGGCAGGCAGGGAGGGAGGTGGCGTGGCGCGGTGGCGCGCGCGCGCGCCGGCCACACTCCCCTCCCTCTGTCGGGACGAAGACGACAGAGGAGGGAGGTGGGCTGGGCCGGCTGCTGGCTGGGCCAGCCAGCTGGCTGGGCCGCACAGTGGAGGAGCCCAGGTAAGCTCCTCCTGTTATATATTTTTCTGTTTTCTAATTTCTGACATTTGTTTTGATTTAAAAAAAATATATTAAATCATTTATTTAACTTATGCCAATTTTGCAGGAGCTATATATATTATTCCAGAGCTCTTTTATAATTGGCATAATATTTGGACATATATCAATATATATAATTAATATATTCCCAATGCAAATATTTATGCATTAATTCCAAATGCCCAAATAAATGTCCAAGAGCCACTAAAATTATTGGTTTGATTTTTATCTCTGTCCAATATTTTCAGAGAGCAACATGAGCATTTTGAGTTGATTGAGCCATATGTATGTGTTGTTCCTACCTTGCTATGCCTGCTATGCTTAGAGTCGTGTCAGGTCTGGTTCATCTGGGTGATGGGCCAGAGTGAAATGATTATGTCGGTAATGGGAGTGGTGTGGTGAACACGATTTGGTAAAGGTATCGATGAGAGGCCATGTAGGAGTACATGGTGGGTTGTTTCATTGAAGCCGACCTTAAGCACTGAGATCTGTATGTGTGATTTAAGAATCAGCTACTACCATGCATTGGGCCCGAAACCAATGGACCCTCTCGGCTTCTTATTCACCCTAGTTCTCCGTCCAGGAGTTGCAAGTAGTTTCTGGTGTTTGTAGCCTACTGGAGGCCGTGGACAGCGCTGACCGTAGGGGTGGGCTGTGATGCGGTAGGTACGTGGCACGGTGTACCGAATACCCGTTAGGTATCTCGGGAACCCTGTTCACATCGTTCGGGGCCGTATGGGAAACCTCGGCCGGACTCCCTGCGGATGGAACCTGAATAGGCGATAAACCTGGACTGGAGGCTTAGGTGATTAGGTAGGTCGTGGCCGACACCCACGTTGGGCTTCCGCTTGAAGGTTGCTGAGTACATGTCGTGTAAGCGACGGTAAGTGGTGAGAGCGTGTATGAAGAAGTACACCCCTGCAGGGTTAACATGATCTATTCGAATAGCCGCGTCCGCGGTAAAGGACTACTTGGCTGCCTATACAGTTCATAGACAAGTAAATGGAAACTACTAAAAGCCTCAAGATAAGTGTGAGTGCCGAGGATGGGTCTTCCGTAGGAAGACGGAGGTGGATCCTCGGTAGTGTATTGAAGTGGTGAGTAGTGGACTCATGTGCGCAAAACCATTTCAAGTTGGAGTATCGTAGGATAGCCTAGCCAAGAGTCAAAGCTGGCTTGCTGCAATAACTCCACCAACCCTTCTTGATACTATGCATGTATGTAGGATCTGATGTAAGTCTTGCTGAGTACCTTTGTACTCATGTTGCTATAATCTACATTTTTTATAGAAGACGCTGCAACCCCTTCTGATGGGTTCTATGTAGACGTTGACATCAACGAGTAGGCTAAAGACCCAGGTGGTGACCCTGAGCTTGTGATGGACCACGTAGTATAGCTAGGCTTTCCAAGCCTCTTTTACTTTACTAGTTGTCTGTACTCAGACAAGTTACTTCCGCTGCTGGCTTGTATGACTGTATGACTTGTATGTTGGGTCGTGAGACCCGTACCTTGGTGTATGTTATGTATGGCTCCCTGAGCCTTAAATAAAGTACTTGTGTCATAGAGTCATGTTGTGATGCTTCGTTGTATTTGCACATATCGAGCATATTGTGTGTATGATTGAAATGCTTGGTATGTGTGGGATCTGACTATCTAGTTGTTTATCTTTAGTAGCCTCTCTTACCGGGAAATGTCTCCTAGTGTTACCGCTGAGCCATGGTAGCTTGCTACTGCTCTGGAACACTTAGGCTGGCCGGCATGTGTCCTTCTTCGTTCCTGTGTCTGTCCCTTCGGGGAAATGTCACGCTTTGAGTACCGGAGTCCTGTTAGCCCGCTACAGCCCGGTTTACCGGAGTCCTGCTAGCCCAGTGCTACAGCCCGGACCCACTTGCTGATGACCGACACGTTCGAAGCTGGGTCATGGATGCCTGTCCCTGTAAGTCTGTGCCACTTTGGGTTTACGACTAGTCATGTCAGCCCGGGCTCCTTATCATATGGATGCTAGCGACACTATCATATACGTGAGCCAAAAGGCGCAAACGGTCCCGGAAAAGGTAAGACGACACCCGTGGGGATACCGTGCGTGAGGCCGCAAAGTGATATGAGGTGTTACCGGCTAGATCGATGTGACATCGAGTCGGGGTCCTGACAGCGTTGGCATCAGAGCCGGACTGCCTGTAGGTTCTCCAAGCCAAACTGGTCGATGTTGAGTCTAGAAATTCTTTAGTTATATGTAGGGGAATTGTTTGTGGGTTGGAACGTAAGGCTCTTTTTACTCCTTTACCTTATGACATTCTGATCTGAGTCAGTCCATTCTTCCACCGGGGGTTAAGGAATTAGGATCTGTTCTCTCTATCAGGATCACGAGTTACTAATCAGTAGTACCTTATAAGTTTGATGGTTACAAGCCTAGTTCAGTTCTACTACCACCTTATGTTGTTAGAATGGTTTCAGAACTTTGATATGATGATGTTGAGTATGTACGAAATCCTTTGTCAAATGTCTCAAATCCTTCTTGAGCATTTACAGCTGTTATGCTGCCGAAATTTTGCTAGAAGTTCTAATGCCTTTGCATTATGATTGTGCTTCCAGATGGCCACTCGCGACCTCAATCAAGTGGTTCGCCTGACTCGATGCCTAGATGTACCCGGCCATACTGCTAAGTTGGTCAGGGTAATGACTGAGGCTGGATACCGCTGGTATCCTGAGTACACGGTCGAAGAGCAATTCCGGGACTTCAATCAAAGCCAGTATCTCTGCACTGTCAGGATATTTCCATCTTATCCTGGATCCACCGAGCCTCTTCACTGCTCCTATGGACTCGGGGTTACTATTGAGATGGCTGTGCAGGACGCCGCCTACTCTATGATGACCATTATGCGAGTCAGATCTGGTTTATTTCGGGACTCTGATTTCCGGTATATGCCAGGATCACTTCCGGGAGCACAAGGGTATCTCCAGGCTATCTATGCTGACTCCACTCAGGAGGATTCACGGACTCGCACCACTGCTGAGATGCTCGAGGATAAGGACCGTGAAAATCGGGCCTTAAGGTTAGAGCTCTTCAATACCCGTGCTGACCACTGGGCTACTTTGACTCGGTTCGCACCGGCGGTGCAAGCTGGATATTCAGATATGCGCGATCTCTATCCTGTGAGATCTGCTCTGCCGGACGTGATGGTTTGGCGTGATGTAGGAGGCATCACCCCACCTCGCGGTCCCCGCAGGCCACCGTCTGTTGGTCCAAGGCCTCATCCTAGCCCCTATGGTCCACAAGCTCCGCGAGACCGTCTGTTTCCGGATGATCATGTTGAACTTCCAGGCTATGGAGGCGACTTCTACGAGGACTACTACGGATCGGTCTGAGTTAGTGGTAGTATCACTAGTTCGCACTAGCTGTGTCTTCTATCGTCCCGCGTGACTCGTGGGATATGACCTAGTTTGTACTCTTTCCGGAGGTGTAGAAAAATAATGTATAGGAGCTTGGAATGCCTCCGATGAGATGTAATCCTCTTTTCACCGTAATAGTACTTTGTTTGGTCTTGTACTAAACCCTGTATGGTGTGTATGACGATGGAATAAAAGAAGCAGTTTCTGTATCTACCATGTCATACGGATGATCATCTTGCATTCCGAGTTATTCCTTACATTATGTATCCTATGTCGGAATTTTATCATCCTGACTAAATCATTGTCTTGTTTACCTAGGATGGTCAACACGCGCGCTAACCCTGCTTCTCAAGAGCAGGCCGAAGGCAGTGAAGTCAGGGATGCAAATCTGCCTCATCCTCCTTCACTAGCCGAGGTTATGATGGAAGCTGAGAGAAACAAGCGGGAGACCAACCGTTTGTTGGAGCGTATTGAACAGAATACAGCACACCATCAGAGGGCTAACGTGGTGTCACTCAGTGATTTTATCAAATTGCATCCACCCACGTTCCACCACTCCGTCGAGCCTCTCGACGCTGATGACTGGCTTCGCAGTATCTCTCACAAACTGCGTTCCGCGCTGGTAGCGGAGGCTGACAAGGTCACCTTTGCTGCATATCATCTTGAAGGCCCCGCCAGTCTATGGTGGGAGAATTATGGAGCTATGCGCCCAGCGGGCCATGTCACTACTTGGGCTGAGTTCAGCGAGGCTTTCCGTGAACATCACATTCCGGAGGGTCTCATGGACCGTAAACGTGAAGAATTTTGCAGTTTCACCCAAGGCCGACTTTCTGTGGATGCCTATAGCAGGGAGTTTGGTAATCTCGCCCGATATGCAACTGAGGAAGTGTCTACTGACGCCAAGAAGCAAGCAAGGTTCCGTAAGGGCCTTAGTCCTGAGCTTCGCCGCGACCTCCGTCTGCATGAGTGCACATCTTTTCAGAAACTTGTCAACAAAGCCATCAGTGCTGAAACTGGTCAGACTGACTATGACGCAACACGCAAGCATGGCCGTGACATGGGTTCCTCATCCGGTGCTGGTCCTCAGAAGCGCCGCGTGTGGGTGCCCAACACCGCCCTGCCACCCAGGTTCACACCGAGGCCATCTTTCCAGGCGCCTCGCCCCTGTTCAACAGTCTGCACCGACCAAGCCCTATGGGGGTCCAACCAATAATGCTCCTCCACGTACCAGTTCCGTGACTTGTTTCAAGTGTGGGGAATCTGGCCACTATATGCGTGAGTGTCCCCAGACCAACCCCAATCAATCTGCTAAAGCTGTTGGCCGTGGCAAGCCGACAGGGAAAATATTCCACGCCAAGCCGGTCACCGCTTCACGTGGCCATGTTAACTGTATCTCTGCCGAAGAAGCTCAAGAGGATCCCAACGTCGTTCTCGGTACGCTTCTTGTTAATTGCCACCCGGCATCTGTTCTTTTCGATACAGGAGCCTCTCATTCTTTTATATCTGAAAACTATGCTCGCTTGCATAACGTCGCATTCGGTGATATGCCAACCTCTATGGTAATTCAAACTCCGGGATCCAAATGGCAAACTTCTAGAGTAAGCCATGGAAATGAAATCCAAGTCGACAGACTTGTTTTTCTCGCATCTTTGATAGCCCTTAAATCTTCAGATATTAATATCATTCTGGGTATGGACTGGATGTCAGCTCATCATGCCCAAATTGATTGCTTCTCTAGGACTGTTCAACTCACCCATCCTTCGGGGAAGATAGTCAATGTCTTGACCCGAATAGCCAAGCGACAATTATATTCTCTTAACGCCAGCCCTTTGCCAGACCTTGAGGACGTGCCGGTAGTCTGTGACTTCCCGGATGTCTTTCCAGAGGAATTGCCAGGTGTTCCACCTGACAGGGATGTTGAGTTCGTAATCGACCTCATCCCCGGAACCGTTCCGATTGCTAGAAGACCTTATAAGATGGCACCACTAGAACTAGCCGAGCTTAAGAAACAACTCGATGAATCCTTGAAAAAGGGTTTCATCCGACCTAGCTCATCTCCGTGGGCTTGCCCCGTCCTATTCGTCAAGAAGAAGGATGGTACGGACCGGATGGTTGTAGATTACCGACCTGTCAATTTGGTCACAATCAAGAACAAATATCCACTTCCCAGGATCAACGACCTGTATGATCAGCTCGCTGGATCCTCAGTCTTCTCCAAGATGGATTTGAGGTTGGGCTACCATCAAATCAAAATCAGAAACGGGGACATTCCTAAAACGGCCTTTGTTACTCGTTATGGCCAATACGAGTACACCGTCATGTCCTTCGGTTTAACCAACGCTCCAGCCACCTTTTCTCGGTTAATGAACTCAATCTTCATGGAGTATTTGGATAAATTCGTCGTAGTTTATCTCGATGATATACTCATCTACTCCAAGAACGAGGAAGAACATGCCGAACATTTAAGGCTAGTGTTGAAGAAACTTCGAGAGCATCGCCTTTATGCCAAATTTTCTAAATGTGAATTCTGGTTGTCAGAAGTGACCTATCTGGGTCATGTAATATCTGGTAAAGGTATTGCTGTTAACCCTGAGCGAGTTCAAGCCGTCCTTAATTGGACTCCACCTGAATCGGTCAAGCAAGTTCGGAGTTTTCTGGGCTTAGCGAGCTATTGCCGTCGCTTTGTCGAGAACTTCTCCAAGGTTGCTAAACCTCTAACCGAACTCCTCAAGAAAGATAAAAAGTTCGAATGGACTCCACAATGTGAGCACAGCTTTCAGGAACTGAAAAGACGCCTGACCTCTGCTCCCGTGCTGGTACCGCCAGACTTCTCCAAGGACTTTGTTATCTACTGCGACGCCTCGCGACAAGGACTAGGTTGCATTCTCATGCAAGATCGACACGTAATTGCCTACGCTTCACGGCAATTGCACCCACATGAGGAGAATTATCCTACTCATGATCTAGAGCTTGCAGCCGTAGTCTATGCACTTAAGACCTGGCGACATTACCTCCTCGGTAATCGTTGCGAAATATTCACTGATCACCAAAGTCTGAAGTACATTTTCACCCAACCGGATTTGAATCTCAGGCAGAGACGTTGGGTTGAATTGATCACAGACTTCGACTTAGGAATAACCTACACCCCAGGGAAAGCCAACGTCATGGCTGATGCGCTAAGTCGTAAATCTTATTGTAACAACCTGATGTTACAACAAAGTCAACCGCTTCTCCATGAGGAATTTCGGAAGCTTAACCTTCACATTGTACCTCAAGGTTTTCTTTCCACCTTGGTGGCAAAACCTACCCTTACGGATCAAATTATCAAAGCACAGAAGGTAGATCCGGGAATCTCCCGCATCAAGAGGAACATTCAGAAAGGAATTGCGAATTGTTTCTCCATTAATGATCAAGGAGTCGTATACTTCGGGAATCGACTAGTGGTTCCCAAAGTGCGCAACCTAAGGCGATTAATCCTTAAGGAAGCTCATGAATCTCCTCTCACCATTCATCCCGGTAGCACTAAAATGTATCAGGACCTACGCCAGAGGTTCTGGTGGACTAGGATGAAGAGAGAAATTGCTCAGTATATTGCTAATTGCGACGTCTGTCGTCGTGTAAAAGCAGAGCACCAACGGCCTGCTGGCACCCTTCAACCCTTAGCTATTCCTGAATGGAAATGGGATAAAATTGGTATGGATTTCATTACCGGTTTTCCCAGGACCAAGAGAGGGAATAATGCTATTTTCGTCGTGGTCGATCGTCTTTCCAAAGTAGCCCATTTCTTACCTGTTCGTGAGAGTATAACCGCTAGTCAGCTGGCAGACTTATACATCTCCCGAATAGTGTCCCTCCATGGTGTTCCTTTGGAAATTAACTCGGATCGAGGAAGTCTTTTCACCTCTCGATTTTGGGAAAGTTTCCAAAATGCTATGGGAACTCGTCTCTCCTTTAGCACCGCTTTCCACCCTCAGTCAAGTGGTCAAGTGGAACGCGTCAACCAAATTCTAGAAGACATGCTTCGAGCCTCTGTTATCTCATTCGGAATGGACTGGGAGAAGTGCCTTCCATTTGCCGAATTCGCTTACAACAACAGCTATCAATCTAGCTTGGGTAAAGCCCCTTTTGAAGTTCTCTATGGACGACGATGTCGAACACCCCTTAACTGGTCAGAGACCGGGGAAAGACAATTCTTTGGCCCGGATATGATTCAGGAAGCAGAAGAACAAGTTCGTATCGTTCGTGAAAAGTTGAAAACAGCCCAATCTCGTCAAAAGAGTCAATATGACCGAAAACATAAGGCTATGACTTTCGAGGTTGACGAGAAGGCTTATCTTCGGGTCACCCCTCTGAAGGGAACCCATCGTTTCGGTATCAAAGGCAAATTGGCTCCTCGTTACATTGGACCTTTTCGCATTCTCGCCAAACGAGGAGAAGTTGCCTACCAGTTGGAACTACCTCCGCACCTCTCCAGAGTTCACGATGTCTTCCACGTTTCTCAACTCAGGCGTTGCTTCTCGGATCCTATCCGTGGAGTGGACCACGAAACGCTTGATCTCCAAGATGATCTTACATATCGAGAGTACCCCATTCGTATCCTCGATCAAGCCGAACGTACCACGCGACGTCATAATATCAAGTTTCTCAAGGTTCAATGGTCGCACCATTCTGAGGATGAAGCAACTTGGGAAAGGGAGGATCGTCTTCGACTCGAGTATCCCGCCTTCTTCCCGGAGGAACCCAAATCTCGGGACGAGATTCTTTTGAGTGGGGGTGAGTTGTCACATCCTAGTTAGCCATGCATTAGAGTGTTGCATCATGTTTACTCTTTCATCAGAAACTTGAAATGGGGATCTGTGAAACCCTCAGAATCATTTTGAAAATGACCCAAATAAAAATTTCTCCAAAAGGGTCCAAGAAAATGCTCATGTTGCTCTCTGAAAATATTGGACAGAGATAAAAATCAAACCAATATTTTTAGTGGCTCATGGACATTTATTTGGGCATTTGGAATTAATGCATAAATATTTGCATTGGAAATATATTAATTATATATATTAATATATGTCCAAATATTATGCCATTTATAAAAGAGCTCTGGAATAATATATATAGCTCCTGCAAAAATTGGCATAAGTTAAATAAATGATTTAATATATTTTTTAAATCAAAACAAATGTCAGAAATTAGAAAACAGAAAAATATATAACAGGAGGAGCTTACCTGGGCTCCTCCACTGTGCGGCCCAGCCAGCTGGCTGGCCTAGCCAGCAGCCGGCCCAGCCCACCTCCCTCCTCTGTCGTCTTCGTCCCGACAGAGGGAGGGGAGTGTGGCCGGCGCGCGCGCGCGCCACCGCGCCACGCCACCTCTCTCCCTGCCTGCCTGCCCTCCCTCTCCTCGCTTCGATGCCCTGGACGACGCCACGCCTCCCCCCTGCTCTCTCTCACTCTCCCCCGGCTCTTCCTTCCTCTCCCTCGCTCTCTCTCTCACACGGCCGAACACCACCGTCGCCGCCGTTCGCCATAGCAGCCATCTCCGGCCACCCCTCGCTCCCCCGACTAGCTCAGAAGCTCCGCCACGACCCCCTCTTCCTCCCCACCGCTCCACAGCTCCCCGGAAGCCCTGCATCGCCGCCACGTCGCCGTTCCCCTCTTCGGGCTCCGACCATCGTCGCCGTCGAATTCGTCGTCTCCAGCGCGTCCCCGAGCCCGCTAACCATCCCTGCAGCTCCGCGGTGAGCCCCCGGATCGTTTCCCCCTTCTCCCCTGGTCTCTTTCGACCTCTAGGCCCTAGCCCCACCTTGGCCGAGAGCTCCACGCCGCCGGCGATGTCGCCGTCGTGGCCACGGTCACCGTAGCACCCAACCGAGCGCACTATCGTGCTCCCCACCTCACCAGGAGCACGCAGCACGCACTAACGCCTCCCCAAACCCCCTGCAACGTCGATTCCGACCGCACCCGAACTCCGGCAGCCGCAGCCGAGCTCGCCGCCGTCGACTCCGGCCACCCCAGGGCCAGCCACGGCCACCGTCCGACGCGCCGTCGAGCTAGCTATCCAACGCACCTAGCCGCACGCCGTTTGGAGCACCACAGAGGAAACCCGAGGCCCCTGCACGCCGCGGACCTCGCCGGCGACTAACCGCCGGCGGGTTTGACCTGTCCGACCTGAGGTTTGACCCCCCCAGGGTCACTGACGCGTGGGCCCTGTCGGACAGGTGGTTAGTTAGTACTAATTACCGTTAGTCAACCCCCCCTGACACTGACAGTGGGCCCCAGCGCCACTAATCCCTAATTAGGATTAATTTAAACCTGTTAAACCCCCCTGTCACTGACGTGTGGCCCCCACACGTCAGGTTTGACTTCAGCCAGCCGCAGTTGACCACTGACGTCATGCTGACGTCATGCTGGCGCAATAATTATAATTTCTGGATTTAATTTAAATCAGGAAATTCCAGAATATTATTTAAACTTCAAAAATTCATAACTTTTATTCTGTAACTCCAAATTGGACAAATTATATATGAAAAATGATCAGAAAAATCCAATCTATCCATCTGTACTATTTTCATGCATGATCAAACAAGTTAAATTGATGTTTTAAGCAGAACAAGGAAAAGCACTTTAAAAGGCCATGTTTGAGTTTGAAATTTGAATCTTTGATTCAAATTTGTTCAAACCCTTCTGGTTTTAGTTGCATTAGCCCAACACACTCATATTGCTATGTTTCATGCATGCATCATATTGTTGCACATTGTTTGGTGATGGTTGTGTATCGGTGTCCTTTGCGACAGGTTCTGCCTCCGAGGAGTACCGTGATTACCCTAACGAAGAACCGTATCAGTGCATCGAACCATCAGGCAAGCAACCAACCATTTGATCATATCGATACAATCCCATGTTCTCGCTCCTGCTCTCTTTTACTGCATTAAGACAACGCGTTTCAAACTGCTGTGTGCTACGGTAGTTGAACCCATTTCCTCTGCATGACCTGTCATTGCCACAGTAACTAGATGAAACCCACTAGCATGTGTAGGAGTTGATTGAGCCATATGTATGTGTTGTTCCTACCTTGCTATGCCTGCTATGCTTAGAGTCGTGTCAGGTCTGGTTCATCTGGGTGATGGGCTAGAGTGAAATGATTATGTCGGTAATGGGAGTGGTGTGGTGAACACGATTTGGTAAAGGTATCGATGAGAGGCCATGTAGGAGTACATGGTGGGTTGTTTCATTGAAGCCGACCTTAAGCACTGAGATCTGTATGTGTGATTTAAGAATCAGCTACTACCATGCATTGGGCCCGAAACCAATGGACCCTCTCGGCTTCTTATTCACCCTAGTTCTCCGTCCAGGAGTTGCAAGTAGTTTCTGGTGTTTGTAGCCTACTGGAGGCCGTGGACAGCGCTGACCGTAGGGGTGGGCTGTGATGCGGTAGGTACGTGGCACGGTGTACCGAATACCCGTTAGGTATCTCGGGAACCCTGTTCACATCGTTCGGGGCCGTATGGGAAACCTCGGCCGGACTCCCTGCGGATGGAACCTGAATAGGCGATAAACCTGGACTGGAGGCTTAGGTGATTAGGTAGGTCGTGGCCGACACCCACGTTGGGCTTCCGCTTGAAGGTTGCCGAGTACATGTCGTGTAAGCGACGGTAAGTGGTGAGAGCGTGTATGAAGAAGTACACCCCTGCAGGGTTAACATGATCTATTCGAATAGCCGCGTCCGCGGTAAAGGACTACTTGGTTGCCTATACAGTTCATAGACAAGTAAATGGAAACTACTAAAAGCCTCAAGATAAGTGTGAGTGCCGAGGATGGCTCTTCCGTAGGAAGACGGAGGTGGATCCTCGGTAGTGTATTGAAGTGGTGAGTAGTGGACTCGTGTGCGCAAAACCATTTCAAGTTGGAGTATCGTAGGATAGCCTAGCCAAGAGTCAAAGCTGGCTTGCTGCAATAACTCCACCAACCCTTCTTGATACTATGCATGTATGTAGGATCTGATGTAAGTCTTGCTGAGTACCTTTGTACTCATGTTGCTATAATCTACATTTTTACAGAAGACGCTGCAACCCCTTCTGATGGGTTCTATGTAGACGTTGACATCAACGAGTAGGCTAAAGACCCAGGTGGTGACCCTGAGCTTGTGATGGACCACGTAGTATAGCTAGGCTTTCCAAGCCTCTTTTATTTTACTAGTTGTCTGTACTCAGACAAGTTACTTCCGCTGCTGGTTTGTATGACTGTATGACTTGTATGTTGGGTCGTGAGACCCGTACCTTGGTGTATGTTATGTATGGCTCCCTGAGCCTTAAATAAAGTACTTGTGTCATAGAGTCATGTTGTGATGCTTCGTTGTATTTGCACATATCGAGCATATTGTGTGTATGATTGAAATGCTTGGTATGTGTGGGATCTGACTATCTAGTTGTTTATCTTTAGTAGCCTCTCTTACCGGGAAATGTCTCCTAGTGTTACCGCTGAGCCATGGTAGCTTGCTACTGCTCTGGAACACTTAGGCTGGCCGGCATGTGTCCTTCTTCGTTCCTGTGTCTGTCCCTTCGGGGAAATGTCACGCTTTGAGTACCGGAGTCCTGTTAGCCCGCTACAGCCCGGTTTACCGGAGTCCTGCTAGCCCAGTGCTACAGCCCGGACCCACTTGCTGATGACCGACACGTTCGAAGCTGGGTCATGGATGCCTGTCCCTGTAAGTCTGTGCCACTTTGGGTTTACGACTAGTCATGTCAGCCCGGGCTCCTTATCATATGGATGCTAGCGACACTATCATATACGATCCCGGAAAAAGGTAAGACGACACCCGTGGGGATACCGTGCGTGAGGCCGCAAAGTGATATGAGGTGTTACCGGCTAGATCGATGTGACATCGAGTCGGGGTCCTGACAGTAGGTTTTGGTTTCTTGGGGATTGGATCGGACGACTTACGAGAGTTCATCCATTTAGTGCGGACAAAGGTTTTGGTGAGAGCAGTACTATCCCAAAAATCTATTTGGGTTTTCCATGCGCTTTCCATCGCACAGTAGTTCCGTACTATGATTTCCATGTCCGCGAAGTGTTCTATGTCGCGCCGGCTTATAGCATTGAGGAGTCCTTCGTCCGTGCAGTTTTTGCAGAAGAGTGAGACCACGTTCTCCTCGCGGCAGTCCCTGACCTCGTTAAGCACAAGGAGGAACCAAGCCCAGTAGTGATGCACGGTTTCCTGGGACTCTTGCCTGATGTGGGAGAGACAGTTTAAGTCCGGGTAGGTGTTGTTGGCTGACTCCGGATTCCGATCCGATCTCACACCCAGGGGTGTGGGATGTCCCGAGCCTGATAGCTCGGGATCCAGAGGATCGCTCAACTTCTTCAGCCCGATGCTCGATTCTAAGTTCGGGACCTGGGTCATGTATTCCTTTGAGCAAGTATTCAGCTCAGGGAGTTCGATGATCCGGACATAATTCGTCCTCAAGGTCGAGGGACGGTCCGTGCGAGGTTCCTCAACTACCGCTATCTCATGGGTGGCCGACGGGGATCTAATGTCCCTTTGGTCGGGTTTAAGCCCGATCCGGTCATAGTCTATAGCGACTCCCAGGGCAGCAATGCGATCCAAGAGCTCGTTGAGGGAGGAGAGCTCCATCGGATCCATCTGTTCGGCGAGTTCCGAACTGACGCAAAGGTTATGGTTGATGACCCGAGAGGCCATCTCCGGTGCTACTGCCAATGGGGCGGACATGATAAAGCCGCCGAGTCGGAGAGTCTGGCCTAAAGTCAGAGCTCCCTCCAAGGTAATGTCGTCCTTGACGATGAGATGAGCCAGCGAGCCTCATGGCGACGACACAACGGAACTCCCAATGAAAGCACCAATGTCGGTGTCAAAACCGGCGGATCTCGGGTAGTGGGTCCCGATCTGTGCGTCGAGGCTGATGGTAACAGGAAGCAAGGGACACAGATGTTTACCCAGGTTTGGGCCCTCTCGATGGAGGTAAAACCCTACTTCCTGCTTGATTAATATTGATGATATGGGTAGTACAAGAGTAGATCTACCACGAGATCATAGAGGCTAAACCCTAAGAGCTAGCCTATGATGGTATGATTGTAATTGTGATCGGGCTTCTAAGGACCAACCACTCCGGTTTATATAGACACCGGAGAGGGCTAGGGTTTACATGGAGTCGGTTACAAGAAAGGAAACACAATATCCGGATCGCCGAGATTGCCTTCCACGCCAAGGAGAGTCCCATCCGGACATGGGCCGAAGTCTTGAGTCTTGTATCTTCACGCTTCAATAATCCGGACGTTGTACACAGTCCGGCTGTCCGGATACCCCTTAATCCAGGACTCCTTCACCGACCTCCTAAGAATAAAAGTATGATAAAAGATATTTCATTGCTAGAAAACATGGTAAAGAAAGGGGACGATGAGTTCAAAAACCTGTGCCTTTTCCTAGTAAACCTCCGAAAAATACGAATGAGGAGGATTTTGAATGCTTTGTTGAAATGCTTAGACCCCTCTTTTGCGAATACGTTTGAATGATATTTTGAAAATGCCTCCATATGCTAAATACATGAAAGATATTGTCACTAATAAAAGAACGATACGTGAAGCTGAAATGTCCACCATGCTTGCAAATTATTCTTTTAAGGGAGGAGTACCTAAGAAGTTAGAAGATCTAGGAATACCCACTATACATTGCTCCTTTAAAAGAAGTTATGTCAAAACTGATATCTGTGACTTAGGAGCCAGTGTCAGTGCTATGCCTTTCTCTTTATATAGAAGACTTGATTTGAATAAGCCGACACCTACTGAAATATCTTTGCAAATGGATGATAAATCAATTGCTATACCTATTGGAATTTGTCAGGATGTCCCCATTGTGGTTGCAAAAGTTACTATCTTGACAGACTTCTAATTCTCGATATGCCTGAGGACGACAACATTTCAATTATCCTTGGTAGACCCATTTTGAATACTGCAGGGATGTTATTGGTTGCAACAAAAGTAAGGTCACTTTTCATGTCAATGGTAATGAGCATACAGTTTATTTCTCGAGGAAACAAAGTTTAGTGAATAGTATCAACTCTACTGAAAAAATTGCGACAATCACTATTTGAGGTTTCGAATTTCCTCTTCCGTCTGTCAAAAAGAAATATGAAATTCTTATTGTTGGGGAGATGCATACCCCAATTGAGGTAATTTAGTGTTATATGAAGGTCTTCGGTTTCATGTTACTCGGAAATACTTTGTTAATAAGAATTGATCAAATTGCTAATGGATTCTTTTTAGGGGCATGTGGTCGATGAATTTAGTGAGCACAACCTACTATAATTCAAGTTTGCTCTCTGTTATTTATAGTTTAATAAAGTACAATGCCCATATTGTCCTGTTTTCTGAGTTATCCCTGCAGTAAAAAATGACCCAAAAATAAAAAGTGCTCAAAATATCGTAAAATTTTAACATGATTTTTTTTGGAATATATAAGAATTGTTGGCACTGAAGACAACCCAGGGTGGTGCCCCTGTTGCTCACAAGGCAACAGGGGGTGCCCGCCCCCCTGGGCGTGCCAAGATACCTTGTGGGGCCCATGAGGTCCCACTCACTTAGTGCTTTAGACCACTTCATCTCCTACCTCCAAAAAAATCACGGCCTCTCTCTCTCTCTCTCTCTTTCTCTCTCTCTTGTTCTTGCTTCCAAACTTGAGATTTTTGATCTCTTTGCTTTGAGCTTTGTTTCCGAACTATTTTGGGGGATTGCTCCTTGGTATGTGACTCTTCCATTGCTCCAATTAGTTTTTGTTTTTGTGGATTATATTTTTCTTATTTTGCTGCTATTGGTGCTACTGAAAATGAGCTTGCATGTTGAATTTAGTTGGTTCTAAGTAGTTCCAATGCTTGATATAGCCTCTAGACATTCATATGAGTAGTTGTTATCAATCTTGTGAAATTTTGTTAACATCTTTTTTTGCCCAAAAATTTTCAGAAATTTGTTCTTAGGAAAATGAACTTCTTCTGGAGAGACTCTTCAAGTTGGAGTCCCAAGGGAGCCACCGGAGGTACCCTGGACCATCATCTTCTGTGTAGGACGGAGGTTCGGCCGTGCGAATGGCCACACAACACCTTCATGACCAAAGCCGCGTTTCACCAAGAATTTTCACAATTCATTGGAAATATCGGGTTGACTGACTTCCTTGCAGATGAGTGTGACAAATACCATTGATATGTCTCAAACGTATCTACAATTTTGGATTGTTCCATGCTGCTATATTATCATTATTGTATGTTTTACAATCATTTTATAGCAATTTTATATCATTTTTTGGGACTAATCTATTGACATAGTGCCCAGTGCCAGTTGCTATTTTTGCTTGTTTTTTACTTAGCAGAATATCAGTACCAAACGTAGTCCAAATGCAATGAAACTTTTTGGAGGATTTTTTTGGACCAAAAGACAACTTGGGAGCCAAGGAAGTATCACAGGGGAGGCCTGTGGGACCCACAACCCACCAGGGTGCACCAAAGGCCCCTGGCGCGCCCAAGTTGGTGTTGGGCACTGGAGTCCTTTCCACCGCCTCTCAGCTCTATAAATTCCCAAATATTCCAGACACTCTAGGGGAGTCAATTGAACACATTTCCAGCCAACGCAAGTTCCATAACCACGAGATCCAATCTAGAGCCCTATTCCTGCACCTTGCCAGAGGGGAACACGATCACGGAGGGGTTCATCATCCCCATTGGTCCTCCTCCGATGATGCGTGAGAGTTCACCACAGACCTACGGGTCCATAGGCAGTAGCTAGATGGCTTCTTCTCTCTTTTTGATTCTCAATACAATGTTCTCCTCAATGTTCTTCGAGACCTATTTGATGTAATGACTTTTTGCGGTGTTTGTTGGGATCCGATGAATTGTGAGTTTATGATCAGATATATTCATATTCATACATGATTATTATAGCCTCGTACTTCTTCTTTGATATTTTGGTTTTGTTGGGCCAAGTTGATTGATTTATCTTGCAATGGTAAGAGGTGCTTTCTGATGGGTTCGATCTTGCGATGTCCTCACCCAGTGACAGAAGGGGTAGCAAGGCACGTATGTATCATTGTTATTAAGGATAAAAAGATGGGGTCTATTCCTACATAATAGATCTTGTCTACATCATGTCATTGTTCTTATTGCGTTATTCCATTTCTCCATGAACTTAATACACTATATGCATGCTGGATAGTGGTCGATGTGTGGAGTAATAGTAGTAGATGCAGGTAGGAGTCGGTCTACTAATCTTGGACGTGATGCCTATATACATGATCATTGTCTTGGATATCGTCATAATTATTCGCTCTTCTGTCAATTGCCCAACAGTAATTCATTTACCCACTGTATGCTATTTTCTCGAGAGAAGCCACTAGTGAAATCTACGGCACCCGGGTCTATTTCTTACCATATATTTTCAGATCTATATTGCTACTTGTGTTTCCAATTTATTTGCCTTTTTTGTTTCAGGTCTATATTATCAGAAACCCAAAAATATCTTGATGAGTTTTATTTGCCTTTATTTTATTTGCATCCATCAATCTATCTATTTATCATGTTTTACTACCTTCGAGGGATTGACAACCCCTCTTACGTGTTGGTTGCAAGCATTTTTTATTTGTGTGCAGGTGTTGTTTACATAGTGTTGATTGGTCCTCCTACTGGATTGATAACCTTGGTTTCATAACTAAGGGAAATACTTACCATTGTTATGATGCGTCATCCTCTCCTCTTCGGGGAAATAGCAACGTAGATACATGCAATCAACCATCTCCTCATGAATTCCTTTGTGCAAAATTTCTATTTTGTGCCTAGGCTTGATATTCCCATGGTACACTTTGATTTATATGCTCAACACTTTTACCACTTGGGGAATTTCTGATGGGGAACAAAGGGAGCCTCTGTGGGATTACGGGTTCCGCAAACTCTTGAAATGTTTGAACTCTAGGGTGGGTGCGGAGATCTCAACCTACCTAGCCTGCCTACTCACAATCGTCATAGCCTAGTGCGTCGGGCTCAAAGAGACAAATAGACACCGCACTTTATCCTGGTTCGGGCCACCTTGCGGTTTAATACCCTACTCCAGCATTTTGGTGGATTGCCTGGAAGGGCTGAGGATGAACTAGTACCGTGGATGAACTGGCCTCAGGAGCTGAGGTGTTCTTGAGCTCAAGAGAGCTGGTGAGGGGGTCGGGTGAGAATGGATCCTCCCCTCTATGGTGGTGGCTAAGTCCTATTTATAGTGGCCTTGGTCCTCTTCCCAAATGTTGGCGGGAAGGGATCCCACAACGGCCAGATTTGAAAGGGGACAAGTAGTACATCTTATCCCGACTAAAGTGGTCTTCGCCTGCAAAAAGCCTCTTGTCGTGACGCTACGGTGGGCTCGATAATGACCTCCGTCCTGCCGTCCTGGCGGTCTTGGTCTTGTTGCACCAGAATGGAAACCTTTGGCTGATTCCTCGGGACTTCGCGCCTGCGGCTTGCCTCCCTTGCACCAAAGAGGAAATAGGTGCTCTCCGCCCGCTGGCGCCCGCCTGGCCATGGTCATCATGGCTCACGTCAGCTGAGCCTCCCAAGGTGCACCTTGCATAGAACTCTCCGCCCCTCGGGAGCCAGCCTGAGGAGGTCGATCCCCTCGCGGGTCTTGGTGTTGCCTGCCTCGCGAGGCTTGGCCCCTCGCGAGGGTCTTGAGTCATTGATGCTGAAGCTGGGCCGTACCAGGCCATCGAAGGAGCCACGCGGTGGGCCACAGGCAAGCAAGTCTGGATGACGCATGGTGATTGATGGGACGTGGGCGTCTCCACTTCCCCCACGTTGCCTTGGCAATTGTTCGACTTGACGGGACAATGCAACATGCAGAAGATCATCATGGCGCAAGGTCGTGGAGGCCGGCGGTTGGACTTCCTTGGCTATAAATGTTGGGGAAGGGGCAGATCCTCCCCCCCCCCCCCGCTCATTTCTTCCTCTGTCTTCTTGCTGCCCATTTCTTCTCCTTCTCCACCTTGCTCCCATGGCGCCGCTAAGGAGGTTTTCGGCGGCCGAGAAGGGGAAGGCTTCCAAGGAGGGACCAGCCTCTCTGCCTCCCAAGAGAGGCCGCGGCCATCCCCGTAAGCACCCTGCGACCCCTGCTGCGGCCCCCAGGGGGCATGGGCGTGCATCCCCTGGGGCCGGCGTTTCTCTTGGTGCCCGCAATGGTACCTCTTCTTGTCAGGACCCCGACTCAATGTCACATCGATCTAGCCTGTAACACCTCATATCACTTTGCGGCCTCACGCACGGTATTCCCACGGGTGTCGCCTTACCTTTACCCGGGACCGTTTGCGCCTTTTGGCTCTTGTATATGATGATTTCGCTAGCATCCATATGATAAGGAGCCCGGGCTGACATGACTAGTCGTAAACCCAAAGTGGCACAGACTTACAGGGACAGGCATCCATGACCCAACATCGAACGTGTCGGTCATCAGCAAGTGGGTCTGCGCTGTAGCACTGGGCTAGCAGGACTGCGGTACTCAATGCATGACATTTCCCCGAAGGGACAGACACAGGAACGAAGAAGGACACATGTCGGCCAGCCTAAGTGTTCCGGAGCAGTAGCAAGCTACCATGGCTCAATGGAAACACTAGGAGACATTTCCCGGTAAGAGAGACTACTAAAGGTAAACAACTAGATAGTCAGATCCCACACATACCAAGCATTTCAATCATACACACAATATGCTCGATATGTGCAAATACAACAAGGCATCACAACATGACTCTACAACACAAGTACTTTATTTAAAGGCTCAGAGAGCCATACATAACCTACATACAAGTACGGGTCACACGACCCACATTCAAGTCATACAGTCATACAAACTAGCAGCGGAAGTAACTTGTCTGAGTACAGACAACTAGTAAAATAAAAGAGGCTTGGAAAGCCTAGCTATACTACGTGGACCTTCACAAGCTCAGGATTACCACCTGGCCTTAGCCTACTCGTCAATGTCAACGTCTACGAAGAACCCATCAGAAGGGGTTGCAGCGTCTTCTGTAAAATGTAAATTATAGCAACATGAGTACAAAGGTACCCATCAAGACTTACGTCAGATCCTACATACATGCACATTATCAAGAAGGGTTGGTGGAGTTATTGCAGCAAGCCAGCTTTGACTCTTGGCTAAGCTATCCTACGAGACTCCAACTTGAAATGGTTTTGCGCACACGAGTCCACTACTCACCACTTCAATACACCACCGAGGATCCACCTCCGTCTTCCTACGGAGGGGCCATCCTCGGCACTCGCGCTTATCTTGAAGCTTTTAGTAGTTTCCAGTTTACTTGTCTATGAACTGTATAGGCAACCAAGTAGTCCTTCACCGCGGACGCGGCTATTCGAATAGATTAGGTTAACCCTGCAGGGGTGTACTTCTTCATACACGCTCTCACCACTTACCGCCGTTTACACGACATGTACTGGCAACCTTCAAGCGGAAGCCCAACGTGGGTGTCGGCCACGACCTACCTAATCACCTAAGTCTCCAATCCAGGTTTATCGCCTATCCAGGTTCCATCCGTAGGGAGTCCGGCCGAGGTTTCCCATACGGCCCCGAACGATGTGTACAGGGTTCCCGAGATACCTAACCGGTATACGGTACACCGTGCCACGTACCTACCACATCACAGCCCACCCCTACGGTCAGCTCTGTCCACGGCCTCCAGTAGGCTACAAACACCAGAAACTACTTGCAACTCCTGGACAGAGAACTAGGGTGAATAAGAAGCCGAGAGGGTCCATTGGTTTCGGGCCCAATGCATGGTAGTAGCTGATTCTTAAATCACACATACAGATCTCAGTGCTTAAGGTCGGCTTCAATGAAACAACCCACCATGTACTCCTACATGGCCTCTCATCGATACCTTTACCAAATCGTGTTCACCACATCACTCTCAATATCGGCATGATCATTTCACTCTAGCCCATCACCCAGATGAACCAGACCTGACACGACTCTAAGCATAGCAGGCATAGCAAGGTAGGAACAACACATACATATGGCTCAATCAACTCCTACACATGCTAGTGGGTTTCATCTAGTTACTGTGGCAATGACAGGTCATGCAGAGGAAATGGGTTCAACTACCGTAGCACACAGCAGTTTGAAACGCGTTCTCTTAATGCAGTAAAAGAGAGCAAGAGCGAGAACATGGGATTGTATCAATATGATCAACTGGTTGGTTGCTTGCCTGATGGATCGATGCACGGATATGGTTCTTCGCTGGTGTCAGCACCCCGACTCAATGCCACACCGATCTAGCATGTAACACATCATATCACTTTGCGGCCTCACGCACGGTATTCCCACGGGTGCCACCTTACCTGGCCCGGGACCGTTTGCGCCTTTTGGCTCACGTATATGATAGTGTCGCTAGCATCCATATGACAAAGAACCCGGGCTGACATGGCTAGTCGTGAACCCAAAGTGGCACTAACTTACAGGGACAGGCATACGTGACCCAGCAACGAACGTGTCGGTCATCAGCGAGTGAATCCAGGCTGTAGCACTGGGCTAGCAGGACTCCGGTGAACCGGGCTGTAGCGGGCTAACAGGACTCCGGTATTCACCGCATGACATTTCCCTGAAGGGACAGACACAGGAACGAAGAAGGACACATGCCGGCCAGCCTAAGTGTTCCGGAGCAGTAGCAAGCTACCATGGCTCAGTGGAAACACTAGGAGACATTTCCCGGTAAGAGAGGCTACTAAGGATAAACAACTAGATAGTCAGATCCCACACATACCAAGCATTTCAATAACATACACACAATATGCTCGATATGTGCAAATACAACATGGCATCACAAAATGACTCTACAACTCAAGTATTTATTTAATAGGCTCCGAGGAGCGAGAATACAAACATGGGTCTCATGACCCAACACTCAGAGCATACAAGTCAAAGCACAAGCGGAAGCTCAAAATGTCTGGGTACAGACAACTATAAATGAAAAAGGCTGGAAAGCCTAACTATCTACCAGATTCTGCCGAGGGCTCAAGATCGTAGCTGAGGTAACAAGCTAAACGTCGAAGACCACGCGGAACTATTAGCGAGACTGAAGTCTCTCTGCAAAAACATAAAATAGGAAAACGTGAGTACAAATGTACCCAGCAAGACTTACATCAGATCTATCTACATATGCATCATTATCAACAAAGGGGATGGTGGGGTTTGACTGCAGCAAGCCAGCTTTGACTCGGTGGCTATCCTGAACTACGACTGCAAGTAACTCTTTTGAGGTGGCGCACACGAGTCCACATATTCACCATATCAATACACCACTATGGATCCGCTCTCGTCTCCCTACGAGAACGCCATCCATAGCACTCATGCTTATCTTGCGTATTTTAGAGTATCCACTTTCACTTGTCTATGAACTGTACAAGGGGTCCAAGTTTCCATATCCGAGGAATCCGGCTATTCGAATAGATAATGATAACCCTACAGGGGTGTACTTCTTCACACACGCTTTCGCCACTTATCGCCCTGTACACGTCATGTACCTCGGCAACCTTCAAGCGGAAGTCGGGCGAGGGAGTCGGCCACGACCTGACTAACCATACAAGTCTCGTCCAGGTTTATCGCCTATTCGGGTTCCATCCGCAAGGAGATCCGACCGGGGTGTCGCTCACGGCCCCAAACGATGTGAGCAGGGTTCCCAAGCCCACCATCCGGGTGCCACTTGGTACACCGTGCCACTGTGCCTAGTCTGTCCCAAGCCCACCTGTACCGGGTGCCACTTGGTAGACTACTAACACTACCTACAAACACCAGAAACTAGTTGCAACTCCTGGACAGAGATCAAGTTGATTAATAAGTCGAGAGAGCTTGGAGCGCCCGGAGCCCAATGTGTGGTAGTAGCTGTTCATGGATCACAAACACAGAACTCAGTTCCTGAGGACGGCTGCAATGAGACAACCCACCATGTACTCCTACATGGCCTCTCACCGCTACCTTTACCAAATTGTGTTCACACACTTAGCACTCAATAGTAGGACATGTTCACACACCTCTGATTCATCCCCGATGAATCAGACCTGACTCAACTCTAAGCAGTAGCAGGCATGACAAACAAACATGAATGAGTAGGCACAACAGGGCTCAAACAACTCATACTCATGCTAGTGGGTTTCATCTATTTACTGTGGAATGACAGGTCATGCAAAGGATAAAGGGGTTCAGCTACCGCAGCAAGTAACAGTTATGTCGTTGTTGTCCTAATGCAGTAAAAGAGAGCAAGAGCGAGAGAGTGGGATTTTATCGGAATGAACAAGGGGGTTTTGCTTGCCTGGCACTTCTGAAGATAACATTGAGCCTTCATCAGTGTCAACGATCACATCATCGGTACAGCGTCTACCGAGGGGGAACAACACCGGCAAACACAGAAGAAACACGATCAATGCAATGCACAATATGATGCATGCTATGACATGGCAATATGAATGTGTTTTGGGCTAATGCACCTAGCTATGATTTAAATGAAGTTGGTTTGAATACATGATTCAAATTCCAACTCCATATATGATTATTTAAATGCCCTTTATTTGTTTTGTCCAAAACAGAGGACAAACATTGTTCAAACATGCATGAAAATGGTACAGATGGATTCCTTGAATTTTTCTGATAATTTTTCGTATATAATTTATTTAATTTGGAGTTACGGTTGAATTTCTATGAATTTTAGAAGTTTTAGGCATTTTCTGAAATTATTAAATCATTTAAGATTTATTTAAATTCCAGAAAGGAATTATTACGTCAGCATGACGTTGGCATGACATCAGCAGGTCAACTGCGGCTGGCTAGGGTCAAACCTGACGTGTGGGGTCCACACGTCAGTGACACGGGTTAGGCAGGGGGGGTTAGTTTAGTTTAACTAAAGATTAGGGGCACTAGGGCCCACATGCCAGTGTCAGGGGGTTAGATTAGGTGGTGATTAGCTTAAGCTAATCACCTGATGGCGGGGTCCACCTGTCATGGACCCAGGGGAGGTCAAACCCCCGGTCAAACGAGTCAATCCCGCCGGCGTTGAGTCACCGGCGAGGCCGAGGCGGCGGAGGCCTTCGGGTTTCTTGCTCCGGCGACCAAACGGACGGAGGAGGGGCTCTACGGATAGCTGGAAGAGCGCCGCGTCTTCCTGTGGAGTCGGTTGGGGTCGGGGCGGCCGGAATCGGCGCCGGCGACGACCTAGGTGGCCGCCGGAGTTCGGCCGAGGTCGAACACGGCGCTGCGGTGCACTAGAGGGGAAACGGAAGGGCTCTGCGGGCTCCTGGGAGGGCGGCGAACTTGGTAACATGCTCGGGCGCAAGCTGGGGTGACCCTGGCCACGGTAGCGCCATGGCCGGCGGCGAGGAGCAATCGGCTCCGGTGAAAAGGGCAGCTAGAATGCGGGAACGAGCGCGGGAAGGAGGGGGAATGGAAGAGGAGCTCACAGCGGGGTCGTAGGTGATCTCAGCGGCCTCGGGGACGGCCTGGTGACGACGAGTCGGTCGACGGCGGCCGTCGGTGCAGGGAACGAAGACGGCGTCGGCGACGGCGCTGCTGGGCATCCGCAGGCGCGTTCTTCGGCTTGGAGCTTCACGACATTGAGGCGAAGCTCGCAGGCACATCGAGGGGTCGAGGGGGAGACGGTGGCCGCGGCGTTACGGTGGCGCGGCCGCGGCGTTACGGTGGCGCGGCCGCGGCTGCGCTCGGCACGAGAGGGAGAGGGAGCAGAAGAGGGGGAAGAGTTCGGGAGAGAGTGAGAGAGCGGTCGGAGCTGCGTGGCATCGTCCGGGGCGTTCCAGGGCGACGAGGAGGTAGCCAGGCAGGCAGGGAGGAGCTGGCGCGGCTCGCCTGCGCGCCGGGCACGCAGCTGCTTCGGGGCGAGGGGAGGAAGACGACGGAGGGGCTGCAGTGGTGGGCTGGGCCGGTTCTGCTGGGCCACCAGGTGAGTGGGCCTCAGGTAAGCGTCAGGTAAGTTGCTGGGCTTCTCTCCTTTTTTTATATTTCTGTTCTGTTTTCTTTATTTTAATCTTTTGCCACTGTTTTGAATTTAAAATAATCCAAACAATGCCAAAAACTCCTCTGAATATTTTTACTTTGCTAGATGGACTTTTCCAAAAGCTCATAAAATATTTCAGGGGTATTTGAAATTATATTCTAATTATATGAATATAATTCAAATTCAAATAGCTAATGATTTAAATTCAAAGTCCCAAAAATAAATCCTTAAAAATGTCCCTAAATTTTGGTTTGATATATAGCTCTTGCCAAAATTCTCAAGCATTGCAAAAGGACATCTTGGAACATAAAATGAGATTTCTAGGGATCTTTGCCCTGCTTTTAATTAAGTTTTGAGGCTTTCAAAATTCCTCAATTCAAGTTTCAAAAATATAGACATGATGCACACATGAAGCTAGCCTAGAGCACTACCAGCAGCTAGGGATGTGACAACTCACCCCTACTAAACAAAAATCTCGTCCCGAGATTCAAGCGTAGGGTAAGATGAAGGGGGGACGCAAACTAACACAATCTTCATGATCCAGGTTGCACTTCAAATGAACATTGATTTGATCACCATCATTGTCTTGATGTCTTGCTCTGAGAACTTTAGCTAATCATGACAAGAAGAGGAAAGGAAAACTCTAGAAGGATCGATCTTCTCGAAAACCCAACTACTCAGGATCAACTCATGGGATGAGACATTGCCACCTCTCTCGAGCTGAGACACGAAGCATACATCTGAGGAAATGGAGTGAGACAGATGACGAGGGCTCGCTAGGTAGACAACAATTCCAGACTTAAGAATGTGGTGATCGGTTGTCAACGTAGCGAGGAGTTGAATTGCCATGATACCATAACGATGCACCTTAGGGAAGGTGACTCGTAGAAATATCCCCTTAAGTGGCAAAAAGAATTACCTTTGATTCAAGGATCATTGAAACTCTTTATACCAGCTTAAGGCAAATCATAATCGATCATTTAGAGGGGTTCGGTAGAATGGCATACTCGAACTTGGATGATGTGGATTACCTTGTTGAAGACAACGTAATGGATGAATTTTCTTACCACCGGAAATGGAAGAGACCCATGGTAGAATGGCACATTGGCGGTGCAAGCTGGGAACAAAATGCAAATGCTGGGAATGATTCTGGTAACTGGGGAAGAACCCAATAATAGAGAGTGAATTCACTGTTTGAAAAGGTCATAGCATTGCCGAGGAAACTGAGAGCACTATACAGTTAATGCCGACGATCAAACCTACCACTTGCGCGTGCTCTCAAGAACTTGAGCATTTCCATAATCATCAAGATTTTACCAATATCCGTGTCAAGGATCCTGGCAACACAACTTGCTACCATGATGAATGATGATGGATGATGCAGATGCAAAGAAAGATAACACCTTCTCAGATTTCACCTTAGCGAGGTTGAGGAAACAAAATCTGGATGATCGACCGAGAGACATTTAGCACTCCGCTTCTAATGTTCTCCTTGATGTGCTCGCGTATCCCATTCATTGAAATGGTTTGATATCTAGAACATCAAGTAAAGGTCGGACTTCAGGAACACAAAAATCCATAAGGAACAACTAGGGAGTAAATCCTACGAAATCCTTATGGGGAGGTGGCCAACCTCCTTAATCAAGATACTACAATAATGGGTCTTCCGGCTGGGTGTGTTGGCCACGACATCCACCTTACCGGTTATCGAGGGACCAATATTATAGTTCTTGGGAAATGTTCCAACCATCATATCTGCCTGAGATTCAGATCTGGTTGGTGTCAGGATATCCAGACTCATCGAGTCTAGGAAGAAAAATGAAAGTTTGCAACACAATCGACGAGATGACGTTGCGAGATTCTCGGGAAATGGACTATGGTAGTAAGCTCCAAAACATGAGCTGGTTCTGCTGCACACATGTGAACATGTTATCCCAGACAAAACATGATCACATGGTAGTCTTACAATAAAACACTACCGAGTTCCGGTGGGGAACCAGCATCGAGGATATCGAAGTCCTTGTGCACTTATCGATGAACTTCTTATCCTTGAGCAAGTCAATCAGTGGCTTGGCATGCTAGGGACACATATGGAATGGAGGTAGCTAATCTCACAGTCCAATGTATACTTCGCACATGCATGACTGACTTGGGATGATTCCAAAGGAAACAAAAACAATCTTTCTTGGATCCATGGCGGCAACTTACACCAAGTGCATGTGAATTAAAGAAAGTCACTTCTTTCCTCCGGACATATACCTCATGAATGGAACACGAAGGTAATGTTTACAAAAGTTTTCAATACTAGATGGATGTTCAACATAATCATGGAGAGGTTAAATATATTGCTGATGGGCTCAACAACAACTCATCCTGGTTTCCATGAAGAAGGAGTTCCATAATTATGTGAACAAGTGATAGCATTGGTCAGACCAAAAGATGTAATGGTGTATGCTCGAGGAAAATCCACGAGTAAGACAACATTATGAACATCGTTGGTTCTGATTTGATTTGACGATAACCCATACTCAAATCAAAGTTTCTATAAGGCAATGGGTCCAATAACTGATCATAGGGACCAATCGCTGAAGATATCATCTTCCTTCAACACACACTACACAAGAATATCCCTTTGGAACGAACTAAGTTAGGCAAGCTTTTATCTTCCAACTCACCAAGTTGTTGTCTAGCTCAACCAACTAGCTCAGGAATATCCAACACAGATTCTTGGAGAAGGAGTGGTTTATTGGAAACCAACTTGATCACGAGCTCAACATAATAGTCAGGGAACAACCTGGTAATATTTCCGAGAAGATATTCGGAAAATCACGAACCACCGGTATGTTACTAAGCTCGAGAACAATCTCGCTTTTGAGGGCAAGACGATATGATCAATTGAGTGAGGACTTGACAAGATCCTAACTCATCAACCGAAGGGTGCACCGAAATAAGAACTAGGTAGCACGATCAGTCTTAGGATGATGATTTAATAACCAACACGTTAAGAATGAGGATGTAGTCCATTAACTACCAAGCAACAAGGTTGCTAGGAGTATTGAATTTACACATCACGATTCACTTGTCGGCATTCCGGTTGCGACAACACGGAACCGAGGGATGAATAATGATGGCGAGAAGTATCACTACATCAAGGATTCACAAGAGCCAGTGCAATTCTCATGAAAATCCTGACATAAAGATGGTAATACTTCAGGGTAGAACAGAATCAAAAGCTGGTTGGCATTTTGATCTTCGGAGCACAATTGCTTTGACCCAATCCTAGATATGGATGACGTACTGGAGTTTGTTTCTCCTAGTCATTCCGGAATAGAATGGCTTGACAGACCATAGAGATAATAGGGCATCGATGAACACAAATGCACATATACTCTTGGTTATCAACTGATAGAGGATGGTCGGGATACGACTAAAGAGAGCAACTCAAAGGAACATATAATTTTCTGAGTTGTGGATGCATAGATTAGTATGTCGAACCAAGTTCAACATAATTCTTCCGGATAACCCATGCAGAAAGGTTGAGCTGGCAGAGTCACAATATAGCATGGAGAACTCATCGAGAGCACTCTTGTTGTGATATTTTGATCCAACAAACTTCTGCCGTAAGTGGTTCATGGTATTTGGAAGAAGGATATACCACGGACCTCGAGGACTAATGCAAGGTTACTAATAACCTAAGGAACTAGCAACACAATCGACATGAAGTAAGTAGGGTGAATCTTGGTTCGAAAACCCAGGAATAGAATACCTACTACTAAGTAGCATCACGGGATGCTTTCGGGGATAAAGCCAGAGTCATCACACTGGGACACAAATCATAGCTAGATTACTAGATGATCCCCTAAGACACCTAGGGTCATAATAATATCTCCAACATAAGTGTCAAGGCAATAGAATACCTCAACTCAACAATTAGTGTGATTGAGCTGGCATAAAGGAACATCGAAACCAGAGGGAAAGGATTTTGCAAATGCATCAGATTATTTAGAAACCTGGGATGACTCGGACAGCATAACGGCTGTAAATGCTCCAAAAGACTTGAGACATTCACAAAATGGTGGCATAACCACTCAGAAGCACAATATCAAGGTTTCGAGATCATCAGAGACATACCGAAGATAGTAGGAACTGGACTGAGGCTTAAATCCAACAATCTTATAAGTCTACAGATTAGTAACACGTGATCCTGATAGAAAGAAGAGAAAACCTAGTTCCTTAACCCCGTAGGAAGGATAAGATAACTCGGATCAGAAGGCATAAGGTATAAGGAGTAAAAAGAGCCTTACGTTCCAACCCACAATCAATTCCCTTATATAACTAAAGAATTTCTAGACTCAACTTCGACCAGTTTGGCTTGGTAATCCTACAGACAGTCAAGCTCTGATACAAACGCTGTCAGGACCCCGACTCAATGCCACACCGATCTAGCATGTAACACATCATATCACTTTGCGGCCTCACGCACGGTATTCCCACGGGTGCCACCTTACCTGGCCCGGGACCGTTTGCGCCTTTTGGCTCACATATATGATAGTGTCGCTAGCATCCATATGACAAAGAACCCGGGCTGACATGGCTAGTCGTGAACCCAAAGTGGCACTAACTTACAGGGACAGGCATACATGACCCAGCAACGAACGTGTCGGTCATCAGCGAGTGAATCCAGGCTGTAGCACTGGGCTAGCAGGACTCCGGTGAACCGGGCTGTAGCGGGCTAACAGGACTCCGGTATTCATCGCGTGACATTTCCCCGAAGGGACAGACACAGGAACGAAGAAGGACACATGCCGGCCAGCCTAAGTGTTCTGAAGCAGTAGCAAGCTACCATGGCTCAGTGGAAACACTAGGAGACATTTCCCGGTAAGAGAGGCTACTAAGGATAAACAACTAGATAGTCAGATCCCACACATACCAAGCATTTCAATAACATACACACAATATGCTCGATATGTGCAAATACAACATGGCATCACAAAATGACTCTACAACTCAAGTATTTATTTAATAGGCTCCGAGGAGCGAGAATACAAACATGGGTCTCATGACCCAACACTCAGAGCATACAAGTCAAAGCACAAGCGGAAGCTCAACATGTCTGGGTACAGACAACTATAAATGAAAAAGGCTGGAAAGCCTAACTATCTACCAGATTCTGCCGAGGGCTCAAGATCGTAGCTGAGGTAACAAGCTAAACGTCGAAGACCACGCGGAACTATTAGCGAGACTGAAGTCTCTCTGCAAAAACATAAAATAGGAAAACATGAGTACAAATGTACCCAGCAAGACTTACATCAGATCTATCTACATATGCATCATTATCAACAAAGGGGATGGTGGGGTTTGACTGCAGCAAGCCAGCTTTGACTCGGTGGCTATCCTGAACTACGACTGCAAGTAACTCTTTTGAGGTGGCGCACACGAGTCCACATATTCACCATATCAATACACCATTATGGATCTGCTCTCGTCTCCCTACGAGAACGCCATCCATAGCACTCACGCTTATCTTGCGTATTTTAGAGTATCCACTTTCACTTGTCTATGAACTATACAAGGGGTCCAAGTTTCCATATCCGAGGAATCCGGCTATTCGAATAGATAATGATAACCCTGCAGGGGTGTACTTCTTCACACACGCTTTCGCCACTTATCGCCTTGTACACGTCATGTACCTCGGCAACCTTCAAGCGGAAGCCGGGCGAGGGAGTCGGCCACGACCTGACTAAGCATACAAGTCTCTCGTCCAGGTTTATCGCCTATTCGGGTTCCATCCGCAAGGAGATCCGGCCGGGGTGTCGCTCACGGCCCCAAACGATGTGAGCAGGGTTCCCAAGCCCACCATCCGGGTGCCACTTGGTACACCGTGCCACTATGCCTAGTCTGTCCCAAGCCCACCTGTACCGGGTGCCACTTGGTAGACTACTAACACTACCTACAAACACCAGAAACTAGTTGCAACTCCTGGATAGAGATCAAGTTGATTAATAAGTCGAGAGAGCTTGGAGCGCCCGTAGCCCAATGTGTGGTAGTAGCTGTTCATGGATCACAAACATAGAACTCAGTTCCTGAGGACGGCTGCAATGAGACAACCCACCATGTACTCCTACATGGCCTCTCACCGCTACCTTTACCAAATCGTGTTCACACACTTAGCACTCAACAGTAGGACATGTTCACACACCTCTGATTCATCCCCGATGAATCAGACCTGACTCAACTCTAAGCAGTAGCAGGCATGACAAACAAACATGAATGAGTAGGCACAACAGGGCTCAAACAACTCATACTCATGCTAGTGGGTTTCATCTATTTACTGTGGAATGACAGGTCATGCAAAGGATAAAGGGGTTCAGCTACCGCAGCAAGTAACAGTTATGTCGTTGTTGTACTAATGCAGTAAAAGAGAGCAGGAGCGAGAGAGTGGGATTTTATCGGAATGAACAAGGGGTTTTTGCTTGCCTGGCACTTCTGAAGATAACACTGAGTCTTCATCAGTGTCAACGATCACATCATCGGTACAGCGTCTACCGAGGGGGAACAACACCGGCAAACATAGAAGAAACACGATCAATGCAATGCACAATATGATGCATGCTATGACATGGCAATATGAATGTGTTTTGGGCTAATGCACCTAGCTATGATTTAAATGAAGTTGGTTTGAATACATGATTCAAATTCCAACTCCATATATGATTATTTAAAGGCCCTTTATTTGTTTTGTCCAAAACAGAGGACAAACATTGTTCAAACATGCATGAAAATGGTACAGATGGATTCCTTGAATTTTTCTGATAATTTTTCATATATAATTTATTTAATTTGGAGTTACGGTTGAATTTCTATGAATTTTAGAAGTTTTAGGCATTTTCTGAAATTATTAAATCATTTAAGATTTATTTAAATTCCAGAAAGGAATTAGTACGTCAGCATGACGTTGGCATGACGTCAGCAGGTCAACTGCGGCTGGCTAGGGTCAAACCTGACGTGTGGGGTCCACACGTCAGTGACACGGGTTAGACTGGGGGGGTTAGTTTAGTTTAACTAAAGATTAGGGGCACTAGGGCCCACATGTCAGTGTCAGGGGGTTAGATTAGGTGGTGATTAGCTTAAGCTAATCACCTGATGGCGGGGTCCACCTGTCATGGACCCAGGGGAGGTCAAACCCCTGGTCAAACGAGTCAATCCCGCCGGTGTTGAGTCGCTGGCGAGGCCGAGGGGGCGGAGGCCTTCGGGTTTCTTGCTCCGGCGACCAAACGGACGGAGGAGGGGCTCTATGGATAGCTGGAAGAGCGCCGCGTCTTCCTGTGGAGTCGGTTGGGGTCGGGGCGGCCGGAATCGGCGCCGGCGATGACCTAGGTGGCCGCCGGAGTTCGGCCGAGGTCGAACACGGCGCTGCGGTGCACTAGAGGGGAAACGGAAGGGCTCTGCGGGCTCCTGGGAGGGCGGCGAACTTGGTAACATGCTCGGGCGCAAGCTGGGGTGACCCTGGCCACGGCAGCGCCATGGCCGGCGGCGAGGAGCAATCGGCTCCGGTGAAAAGGGCGGCTAGAGTGCGGGAACGAGCGCGGGAAGGAGGGGGAATGGAAGAGGAGCTCACAGCGGGGTCGTAGGTGATCTCAGCGGCCTCGAGGATGGCCTGGTGACGACGACTCGGTCGACGGCGGCCGTCGGTGCAGGGAACGAAGACGGCGTCGGCGACGGCGCTGCTGGGCATCCGCAGGCGCGTTCTTCGGCTTGGAGCTTCACGACATCGAGGCGGAGCTCACAGGCACAGCGAGGGGTCGAGGGGGAGACGGTGGCCGCGGCGTTACGGTGGCACGGCTGCGGCTGCGCTCGGCTCGAGAGGGAGAGGGAGCAGAAGAGGGGGAAGAGTTCGGGAGAGAGTGAGAGAGCGGTCGGAGCTGCGTGGCATCATCCGGGGCGTTCCAGGGCGACGAGGAGGTAGCCAGGCAGGCAGGGAGGAGCTGGCGCGGCTCGCCTGCGCGCCGGGCACGCAGCTCCTTCGGGGCGAGGGGAGGAAGACGACGGAGGGGCTGCAGTGGTGGGCTGGGCCGGTTCTGCTGGGCCACCAGGTGAGTGGGCCTCAGGTAAGCGTCAGGTAAGTTGCTGGGCTTCTCTCCTTTTTTATATTTCTGTTCTGTTTTCTTTATTTTAATCTTTTGCCACTGTTTTGAATTTAAAATAATCCAAACAATGCCAAAAACTCCTCTGAATATTTTTATTTTGCTAGATGGACTTTTCCAAAAGCTCATAAAATATTTCAGGGGTATTTGAAATTATATTCTAATTATATGAATATAATTCAAATTCAAATAGCTAATGATTTAAATTCAATGTCCCAAAAATAAATCCTTAAAAATGTCCCTAAATTTTGGTTTGATATATAGCTCTTACCAAAATTCTCAAGCATTGCAAAAGGACATCTTGGAACATAGAATGAGATTTCTAGGGATCTTTGCCCTGCTTTTAATTAAGTTTTGAGGCTTTCAAAATTCCTCAATTCAAGTTTCAAAAATATAGATATGATGCACACATGAAGCTAGCCTAGAGCACTACCAGCAGCTAGGGATGTGACAGCTGGGGTAATCACGGTACTCCTCGGAGGCAGAACCTGCCCCAAAGAACACCGATACACAACTATCACCAAACAATGTGCGACAATATGATGCATGCATGAAACATGGCAATATGAGTGTGTTGGGCTAATGCAACTAAAACCAGATGGGCTTCAATCAATTTGAACTAAAGATTCAAATTTCAAACTCATAAATGGCCCTTTAAAGTGTTTTATCTTGTTCTGCACTAAACCTCAAGTTAGTTTGTTTAAACATGCATGAAACTAGTACAGATGGATAGATTGGATTTTTCTGATCATTTTTCATATATAATTTGTTTGATTTGGAGCTACTGTTGAATTTATATGAATTTTTGAAGTTTGGGTTATTTTCTGGAATTTATAAATCATTTTAGATTTATTTTAATTCCAGAAAAGGTTTACTGCGTCAGCATGAGGTCATGCTGACCTCAGCAAGTCAACAGACCCGGTCCAGGTCAAACCTGACGCGTGGGTCTAGGGTGTCAGTGGCTAATTAACTAATTTAATTTAGTTTAAACTAATCTGGATAATTAGCAGAAGGGGGCCCCACCTGTCATTGACTCAACAGAGTCAACCAGGGCCCACCCATGGTCAAAGTCAACACGGCTGCACCGGCGTTTAGCCGCCGGCGAGCCCGACGTGGCGGCGGAAGTGGTTTTGGCCGTTCCGGCCACCAAATGGGTCGCGGAGGGCATCAGGGTGGAGTTGAGGACGAGCCGCGGCTCTTGGTGGAGTCAGTTGGGGTCGGGGTGGCCGGAGTTGGCGCCGGCGATGACCTAGGCGGCCACCGGAGTTCGGTTGGGGACGAACTCGAGGCTAGGGTGTGCGGTAAGGTGCGGGGAGTGCACGGTTGGACCCAACGCAACGTGGTGAGTGCGTTGGACACCGTGAGGTGGCCGGAGGATGGCCGGGAGCACGTCGGCGACGAGATCCACGGTGGTGCGTGCGGGTGATCTTCGTGCGGTGGCTACACGGCTCGGGGGCAAGAGAGGAAGAGTAGGAGGGGTAGCTAGGCTCACAGAGCACCCGTAGAGGCCACCGGCGGGGTCGGGGACGAGCTGATGCGGCGACGGTGTTGAAGGGGATCTCCGGCGACGGCGGACTCAGGCGAGGTCGGTGCGGTGGATTCGGGCCTTGCGAGCACACGGGGCTCGGGTAGCTCGACGAAGTGGACGGCGGCGGAGCTCCTGGACACGACGAGACGACGCACGGGCGGCGGGGAGCGCGGCTACGGCGATGGAGTGGCAGCGGTGGCGTCGGCCATGGCTGGGGAGCGCGAGGGGGAGGAGCTGGAGAGGAGAGGGGACGATCCACGGCGTTAGCCGGGCGAGTGGAGCGGCGAGGCGGCGAGCAGGTGCGTGGCACCCATGCGGTGCTCGTCGTCGAGCACCTGCCTGCCTGCCTGGCCGGGCAAGCAGCTCGCTGGCGCGGCACTGGGCTGGGCCGGCAGGTGGGCCGGTTAGCGGGCGCCAGGTAAGTCTTTCTGTTATTTTCCTTTTTCTATTTTTCTGCAACTTTGTTGAATTTTTAAAAATACCTAGGCAACTCCTAAAATCACCAAACTGCTTCTGGTCCATAGTTGGATTATTTCCAACATGAAACATTTCAGCTTAGGAATATTTGAGCATTTGAAATATTTTATATAATTTAAAATGCCCAAATTCAAATACTTATCATTTAATTCAAAGACCCTAAGATGACCTAGAAAATTGTGCAACACTTTTGGCAGAGGTTCTGAACCAAGACAAAAATGATGGACATTTTAGAAGGGCATTTCAGGTTCATTGAAAAAGTTTTTAGTAAACCCTAGTTGGTTTCAGAGGGGGCTGGGGGTTCTGACATCCCCATTTCAAGTTTTTGATGAAAGGATAGACATGATGCAACACTCTAATGCCTGAACTAGCTAGGGTGTGACACTTCTCACAGCGGGGGGCACCGGCTTCGGAGCAGCCCCCATGACGAAGGGAGGCACGCTGTGATCATGTGCCCTCCTCGACCATGCTTCTCCTTGCTGGATGTGCTCCCCGAGTTCGTCGTTTGGTAGGAGAGCCCAGCCGGCCCCTCGCTCTGGCTTCCGTGCTTCTTCTCTGGCGAGCTTCCATCCTCGAGGCTTGATGGTCTCTAGCTCCAGGCTGACGGCTACTGCAACAGGGCCTCATGGGTTGGGACTGAGGTTGCCGCCTCAGGCAGTGTGGTCCTAATCCACGGCTGACAGTCGTTCGCCCGCGCGCGAGGCCTGAGTGGAAGGTGCACCCTCCAATTCAAGTATGACGGCCTGGCGACCCTCTATGGGAGGGTGTTTAGGGAGGACGGCCGCCGCATTGGGTGCTACCCAGAAGACGCCAGTGACAACGGCGGCGACGAGGGTGAGCCTGGCCTTGGTGGTGTGTGCTACTCTTATCGCAATGGCGGCTCTTCCTCGGATAAGAGCTAGAGCAGTGGTGGCTACGACCGACCTCCACGCCGCCGTGCTCAGATTGAGGACGGTGGTGGGTCGTCTCGCCGTAGCGCCCCGGTGAAGCTAGAGAGGAACACGACATGAGCCCGGCCCGTCGAACTTGGACCCAAGACCGGCCATGGCCCCAGGTCGCCTATGGGGGGACTGGTGGAGTGTCGGGGCCACCTTTAGGCGCTGTTTGAGGACGCGGCTCTCGTGTCGGATTCGCACACCTTCGAGTCTTCTTTATTTAGCCTTTCCTTTCTCCTGTAATTCAAAAAAGGATAGTGTACCCCGCTAGGGCGTGTAATGAACTGTGGCGGCTATGCCCTTTATGCTATGCTTGCTATCTTAATGCTGTGCCGTAATGTTTGCGCTCTGAGTAGGCAAGGATAGGATAACTTAGCTTGATATGCGTGCGGTAGCTTCCCGCCTCACGAGGACTTGGCTTCTGGTGCCCGACGAGGCCCCCTTTCCCGGAGACCTGGAGATCGCAGACCTCGGGAGGTGCCTTGGGGTCTCAGGAGTCGCCGCGGAACCGTTGCAGGGTTGTTTTAAAGGAAAGGAAAACTGATGAGCACCTCATTCCTCCTTATGCTAGCCCCCTGTCGTGGATTAGCTCTGACTTAATGCACTGCATTGCGCTGCCCAGGGGCACGGATATGAGGGGTTCTGGTACCTGTGAGCTTGATCGAAGGATCCTCGCAAGGATAAGGCCGAATCACCAGGGCAGCGGGTTCGGCGCGGTGTGCGTGCACGAGGGTAGGCCCAAGGTGCACACACCTGCCTAGCCCCCATGCACGGGGCATGCAAGGGAGAGTGACGGGCAACTGCCACCTCCTCCCTGCCCCTAGGCTAAAAGCAAACGAGCAGGAGGAGAAGAAATCAACTCGGCGAACCGAAACACGAAAGCACCAACTCCACTGGAAGATTACAAAAATACTGCAAGAAACTTCGGAAGCAAATGAACAGCCATGTCCGGCACCTAATCAAGTCTTCTCACCAGCGCGGAGCTAAGTGCTGCCACTAAGACGTGGGAGGGAGCCCCCGTGAGGCCCCAGGGAGGCTCTCAGGAGACGTCGAGGCGTGTACAGCCCCACTCATTATTACGTGAGAGTGTCACGAGCGGAGACCTTCACAGGCCGGAGCCTTGCTTCACAGGTCGGATCCTTTCTTCATGGATAGAACTTCCAGAGGTGCTAGATGTTCCAGGCGTTCTGGATGGGGACCCTGTCCTGTGTCTCCAGGCGCGCGGCGCCAGCCCTAGAGACAAGGGCAACCCTAAACGGGACCTCCCACATGGGAGAGAGCTTGTGCAGCCCTTCCCTGGAGAGCACCTGCCTGAGGACGAGGTCTCCCACCTCTAACGTCCTAGAGCGGACGCTGCGGCAGTGATACCGCCGCAACGCCTGCCGGTACCTTGCCGCCCGAAGCGAGGCTTGACGGCGGCATTCCTCCCCCAGCACGAGATCCATCCCCCACATGGCGACCTGACACGCCTCGTCGAACGCCAGGACCCGCGTGGAGTGACGCTTGACCTCATGTGGGAGAACCGCTTCTGCTCCGTAGACGAGGAAGAACGGCGTCTCTCCCGTTCGCTTGGTTGCGGTGGTGCGGATGGACCACAACACGGACTGGAGCTCGTCAAGCCATCCCCTGCCGTAGGCCTCGAGCTTCTTCTTGAAGGTTCTTGTCTTGAGTCCGCTCAGGACCTCGGCATTGGCACGCTCGGCTTGGCCGTTGCTACTGGGATGTGCCATTGAGGCGTAGCATATCTGCGTTCCAAGGTTAGCACAGTATGTTCTGAAAAGGTTGCTAGTGAATTGTGAACCGTTGTCGGTGATGATGTTGTTAGGAACCCCAAACCGGCTCATGATGCCCTTGATGAACTTGACGACTGATCCATCTGGATGGCACGAATAGCCTCTACCTCCACCCATTTGGTGAATTTGTCGATGGCAACATAGAGGTAACGGTAGCCCCTGGCGCTCGAGGGAACGACCCCAAGATATCCAGCCCTCAGACCGCAAACGGCCATGTGAGAAGGATTGTTTGGAGGCCCTGCGCAGGCTGGTGAATTTGCTTGGCGTGGAACTGGCATGCTTCACAGGAACATACCAGCTCTATGGCATCATTGAGCACAGTGGGCCAGTAGAATCCGCTGCAGAATGCCTTGCCCACTATAGTGCTTGATGAGGAATGATGCCCACAGTCTCCACCATGCATGTCCGCTAGTAGCTCAAGTCCCTGCTCCCTGGAGATGCATCGCAACGAAATGTCGTTGAGACTTTTGTGGTATAACTCACCATCACGGATGCAAACGAGCCACGCGCTCGGCATCCTCCTCCTTCTCTAGCAGGATCCCCTGAAGCAGGTACGTCTTGAACTTCTTAGTTCAGCACCCCTCCTGAGGCTCGAGCGCAAGCAGTAGGCAGGCCCCTGAGGGATGGCCGCATGCTGGGATGCCAGTCACCGGCGCCTGAGGTAGATCCTCCTGGGGCGGTGCTGGAGTCATGGTGGGGGAGCCGCATATGGCTTGAAGAGCCGCTCCTCAAACACTCCCGGCTCCTTGGGGAGCCTTCGGGAGGCTCTCTTGGCGATATCATCCGCCTCCTTGTTTGTTCCTCACGACACGTGCTGCAGTTCCAAGACCAAGAACCGCTTCTCCATCTTGCGTACTTCTTCTAGATATGCTTCCATGTGCTCATCCTTGGGCGTGTACTCCTTGTTGGAGAAGTTGAGAAGGAGCTGGGAATCACCCTTGATGGTGAGGCACTTCACCCCCAGCGTCGCCGCGGCCCTGAGACCGGCGAGCAAGCCCTCAAATTCCATGATGTTGTTGGAGACCTTCTTGCCCTGCTGGAAACAAAGTTGTACCGCGTAGTAGAGCTTGTCCTTGGCGGGTGAGATGAGGACGGCCCCTACTCATGCGCCTTGTCACGCGAACGCTCCATCAAAGTACATGATCCGCCCATCTGGCTCTTCGTCCCCAGGTAAGAGGGAGCAGTCCTTGCTCACCCCGTGGTCAGGGATGTTAGTCCACTCGTCCACGAAGTCAGCGAGGGCCGCACCCTTGATGACCCTGGTGGTGCTGAACTCAAGATAGAATGCCTGAAGCTCGATGATCCATTCTGCAACTCGCCCGGCGGCATTCGGGCTCCGGAGCACCCTCTCCAGCGGGTATGCCAAAATGACTTTGATGGGGTGGCCTTGGAAGTAGTGGCGCAGCTTTCGGGAGGCGAGGAGGAGTGCGAGCAAGAGTTTTTGAAGCATGGGGCAACATGCCTGTGCCTCCCTCAACACCGTGCTGACGAAGTAGACAGGATGCTCGACAAGGGGAGAGGCACTGGTGGAGTCTTGTTCTTCTTGAGGACGCGAGACTTCGGCGGTCTCGTGAGGACCGTCCTCAGGAGCCCCCCCCAGCTGATGGGTCAATCGCGGCCTCAGGAGGAACATCGGCCACTGGATCAGCCAAGGCCCTGGGTGCGCTGTCCTGAGGATGCTGGGCTTTGCTTGGTGGTTGAGCGCCCTGTCGAGGGCCCTTAGATGAACGCTCCTTCCTTAGCACCACCAGGGCAGCGCTGGCTGAGTGAGGGGTGGCTACCAAATAGAGCACCAAGGGCTCAAGAGGGCGTGGCACCACCATCACTGGTGGGCTGGTCAGGTATCTCTTGAGGTCTTGAAAGGCTGCGTCTGCCTCAGGGGTCCACTCAAACAGCTCCTTCTTTTTCATCAGCTTGAAGAACGGGAGGGCGCGTTCCCCCAGCTTGGAGATGAAGCACCCCAGTGAGGTTACGCAGCCCGCCAGCTTGTGCATCTCCTTCAGGGTCTGCGGGGGGCTCATGTCTTCTATTTCCTTGACCTTCTCTGGATTGGCCTCGATCCTCTGTGCGACACTAGGAAGCCCAGCAGCTGGCCAGAGGGGACACCGAGTACACACTTCTCGGGATTGAGCCGAAGGTCCACCTTGCGCAAGCTGGCAAACGTCTCCACCAAATCTGCTATCAGGGTTCCAGCCTCCCGAGACTTCACCACTATGTCATCAACATAGGCCTCCGTGTTTCTCCCGAGCTGTGTGCCCAGGGCGATATGCATCAGCCGCTGGAAGGTAGCCCCAACATTGCGCAGCCCAAAGGGTATGCAGGTGTAGCAGTACACTCCGCAGGGGGTCAGGAACGCCGTCTTCTCCACATCTTGCACGGCCATATTGATCTGGTGGTAGCCTGAGAAGGCATCCAAAAAGCACAACAGGGCACACTCGGCGGTGGAGTCCATGATATGATCGATGCGAGGAAGCAAGAAGGGATCTTGAGGGCAAGCCTTGTTGAGGTTGGTGAAGTCGACACACATGCGTTCCTTCCCTCCTTTCTTGGGGACGACAACTGGGTTTGCTAGCCATTCTAGGTATCGTACTTCCCTGATGACCCCAGCGTCCTGCAGCTTGCGGGTTTCATGGACGATAAATGCTTGCTTTTCGGTGGACTGTCGGCAGGCCTTCTGTTTCACCGGCCGCACATTTGGGCATACCTTCAGGTGGTGCTCGATTATTCCCCTTGGGACCCCAGCTAGGTCTTTGGGCTCCCAAGTGAATATGTCCTTGTTGGCGCGCAATAAGTCAACCAATGCTTTCTCCTGGTCCCGAGGGAGGCCAGCTCCTATGGTGAAGGTGGCTCTTGTCGTCCCCTCTTCACTGACCAAAACTTGCTTCATCTCGGTTCGGTCTTGGGAGAACAACTACTTCTTCTTGGGCGGCGCTGCTTCTGGGGCCCCAGGATCCCCCTTCTCACCAGGCAGCGCAGATGCCGCAAACCTGAAGGCAAGCCTGAGGGCCTATATCGCGTCCTTGGTGTCCCCTGCCACCGTGAGGACACCGTTGTTGCCTGGCATCTTCATGAGGTTGTAAGCTGGGTGAGTTGCCACCCTGAACTGGGCCGAGGCGGGGTATCCGAGGATGGCATTATAGGGCAAGTCGATCCGGGCGATGTCGAAGTCGATGAGCTCGGTGCGGTAGTTGTCACGGGTCCCAAGGGTGACAGGGAGACGGATCTGCCCCAGGGGCGGGTGAAGCCACCGCCGACCCCAGAGAAGGGCTTGGTGGGGTAGACCCGGCCGGGAGGCACGTGTAGTAAGCCAAACACCTCCGCAGAGAGCACGTTGAGACTGGCTCCGCCGTCGACGAGGGTCCTGGTGACCGCCATGTTGCAGATGGTGGGGGTCCAAAGCATTGGGAGCGCTCCTGCTCATGTTGTGGCCGTTGGATGGTCTTCTGGGCCAAAGGCGACATCGGTCTTCGGTGCTGCCCAGCCTGGAGGAGCCCCCGAGCTCACCTGGGCAGCGCTTACCTGACGGCAGAACCGCTTGATATGCCGATCAGAAGGTGGTGCCTGCGAGCCGCCTAAGAGAGTTGCAACGATAGGAGCTGCCGGCGCCGCGAAGTGCGCATTGAAGAGGCTACGCAGATCCTCCCAAGAGGCCACAGAAGACTCAGGCAGGTGGAGCAGCCAGGCACGCGGCGCTCCTATGAGGGCCATGGGGAGCCAGTTGGCCTTCACCTTGTCGTCTTCACCGGCCGCCCAGACTGCCTCCTCGTACGCCTGGAGGAAGCCAGTTGGGTCCGATGTGCCGTCGTAGCGTGGTGGCATCTCGGGCTTGAACTTGGGAGGCCATTCTACCCTCCATAGGGAGGGGGCGAAAGGGCACAGCCCCGACGCTTCCTTGATGGCGCGCATCGGTTGAGTCGATGGAGAAGCGCCTGCCATTGAAGCCGATGGCGCGGTCTGACGGACGAAGCAGAGGATCCCTGACGCACCCCTACCTGGCGCGCCAAATGTCGGATTACGGGTTCCGCAAACCTTTGAAAGGTTCAAACTCTAGGTGCGTGCGGAGATCTCAACCTACCCAGCCTGCCTACTCGCAATCCTCCTAAGCCTAGAACATCAGGGTTAAAGAGACAAAGAGACACAACAATTTATCCTGGTTCGGGCCACCTCGCGGTGTAATACCCTACTCCAGTGTTTTGGTAGATTGCCCCAAGGGCTGAGGATGAACTAGTACAGTGGATGAACTAGCCTCAGGAGGTGAGGTGTTCTTGAGCTCAAGAGAGCTGGTGAGGGCGTCGGGTGAGAATGGATCCCACCCCTCTATGGTGGTGGCTAAGTCCTATTTATAGTGGCCTTGGTCCTCTTCCCAAATGTTGGTGGGAAGGGATCCCACAATGGCCAGATTTTAAAGGGGAAAAGTAGTACATCTTATCCTGACTAAAGTGGTCTTCTCCTGCGAAAAGCCTCTGGTCGTGACGCTGCGGTGGGCTCGGTCATGACCTCTATCCTGCCATCCTGGTGGTCTTGGTCTTGTTGCACCAGAATGGAAACCTTTGGCTGATTCCTCAGGACTCCACACCTGCGGCTTGCCTCCCTTGCACCGAAGAGGAAACTGGCGCTCTGCGCCCGCTGGCGCCAGCCTGGCGCTCACCTGGCCTTGGTCGTCATGGCTCACGTCATCTGAGCCTCATGAGGTGCCCCTTGCATAGAACTCTCCGCCCCTCGGGAGACAGCGTGAGGAGGTCGATCCCCTCGAGGGTCTTGGTGTCGTCCGCCTCGCTAGGCTTTGCCCCTCGCGAGGGTCTTGAGTAGTTGATGCTGAAGCTAGGCCGTACCAGGCCGTCGAAGGAGCCACGCGGTGGGCCGCGGGCAGGCAAGTCTGGATACCCCCATATCCAGAACGCCGACAGACTCGGCTAGAGGAGTTCGAGGATTTCCTTCTCACATTAAATGTGGGAGAATATAGGGGCGTGTCGAGAGCCTTAGTTACTAGCTTGCATTTTCTTGTTGTACACTACTTAGGTTTATTTATAGGAAAATGTCTGACTGTCATGGAGGAAGGGGGCACACTTAGTGCCCCTGACCTCACCATTTTACGCCATTCACTTCATAATGATAACACTTATAGTCTTGGAGCTATTATTGTGCGCTGCCTGCACACTAACAGGACTAGGGGTAATATTCATGGTGGTATTTATGCTACTTGTCTTGCGAGATGTTTCAAGGTTGATACACGCCATAATGATCATTTGCTACCTAGGATTTACTTATACCACTAGTCTATGATAGATCACCACTTTATTGATAACCCTCAGCTTCCTCACCACATTCCTTAGAACTTGGTCTTTAATGAGGATACTCGTGAGATTATTTCATTGCCTGCATCCTCTTTGTTTGATTCTCATGCTAGGAACGATTATGCCATCCTCCCATCGGATATCATTGCTTACAAGAACGAGTAAGCTGCGGCGGAGAATGAGGTCCAACCTTGGAACTCTCAAGTGCCACAACCCAGCCACTTTCCTGCCGGAATCGATGGATACTATGGATGATGATTACCAAGCTAGGCCAAAAGGCTAAGCTTGCGGGAGTAAATTTTCTCACCGGTATTACATCATCTGCACAAATTCATTCCAGTTGTCGGTGTTCATCCTTTTTTGTTGTATATCCATGTTAGTTTTATTTTTTCTTTCTTCTTGTGTGCTTGAAAAACTTTGAAAACCCAAAAATATTTCTCGCTTCTTTTTGGTTTTTCTTTCTTGTTTAGTTACTTTGTAGTAGTTAAAATAAAACCCAAAAAGAGTTCTCGTTTCTTCTTTTGTTTGTTGGGAGTTCTCCCGTGTAAATAGTTTTTCACCCTTTTCATTTTTCTTCCTTAATTTGATTTCTCCAGAAAAACTAAAAACTCCAAAAGTATTTCACTGTGTTTCTCCAAAATTCTTTCCTTTTCATTGAGTCATTCACTACTGCAGGATGCTGCTAACGTGACACTACGATCAGAGACACTTTGACGAAACTATGTGCGATGCATTAATCGCAAACAGGGATGTAAAAAGACCGTCAAAAAAGATGCAAAACTTTTGCGATGGCGGAGACATCAAACATGGTTCAAAATTTAGGTACGTGTGCAATGCGGGGCATATGGTTGATCCATATGAACTGTTTGCGATTAGACAGAACAACAGAAACGGGCAGCCATATCAATGTGTGTGTGATATACGGCATACAGTTTGCTCCAATTAACTGTTTGCTATTAGGGAAGGCAACAGAAACGGTCAGCTAGCTCAAGGTATGTGTGATATACAACATACGGTTCACTCGAACAAACCGTTTTCGATTAGGGAACATAACAGAAACGGTTCAACTTAACAAGATGTGTGGATGAACTGTTTGCGATGAGCCAAAAGAACACAAACGAGTCATGTAAACAAGATGTGTGTGATACGCGGCAAACAACCCACTCGGATGAACTGTTTGCGATGAGAAATTACAACACAGACGGTTACTACAGTTAATTCGTGTGCGATTCTGTGTGTACAAAAAACTTTGAAAATTGCAAATTAGTTGCTTGCGGTGGCTAGGAGTATCGCACATGATGCGTTTGTGAGTAATCGTGTGCGATGATTAGTAGGACACACATATGTTTCCTTATGTTAACGTGTGTGTGAATTTACAATATGGACAATTAATATGCAAATGCCTTCTGGACATCGGTGCTGATCGCCACATCCAAAACATGGATGTCCTCTACTCTACCGCACTACCGGGCACACGCTTAAACTCAATGAACTGTGTACAATACTAATGCTTTCCATGAAAATTTAAGAACTTGGCGAACAACATTTGAGTAACATATATATAGTGGTTACACTATTCGACAAAAGGAGGATCTTCTTATCACGGTTTTGACAACCATATGGTCCATATCTACATACTTAACATAGTAACAACTATCACATTTTAAGAGACTGAGGGCCAACAACCATATGGTCCATATCTACTACTTAGCATAGTAATATCTAGCACATTTTAAGAGGCTGAGGGCCAATAACCACAACTATCTGTTAGAAGCAGCTTGATCACGGCGACTCGGCATCTCGTCAATGAAAAGGAAGAACCCTCCTGTGCCTTGGTAGAGCACGAGTAGAATAGTGTCTCCAATTTTGCAATATGGACGCATTGCCACAACAAGCAAGAACTTGTAAATTTGAATGGTTCCATTTCTATGGGAAATGCAGTACCTTGCAATCACTTTGGGGTTATTAGTAGGCACAAGTGTAATTCGACCATGCCGGGAAATCTATCCAGGAACAGCTACAGTGGGCAATTTCTGTTGAAATGTAGAATAAAAATCAATTGTAACATATCGTTGAAGATATATATAGTTTATGAACATCAACATAAAAATAAGACTTTGTACTAGTGCACACAATTGGTCTTGTTCAGTGTGTGCACCATTGGTGTAATTAATCTCATCCAAAATCTAGCATTCATACATTGTACTATCTGTGTCAGATTATCAACAAAGTTTATGACATGCTTCAAGTCCTTCTAGTGAAATTTGGTACGCTTAGTAACATACAGATCGTTAACTATGCATCCAACATATCATTCTTAAAAGGTGGAAAGGTATTATTTATTTAGAACATGGCACAAGAATATATAGTGCGCATAAATTGATAAATGTAATTTGTTACTACCTAGGAATGGAGTCAGAAAATGAAATCACAATTGGTTGCTTAAATAGTGATCAATTAGTCAGAACAAATACCCCGATTTTGCTAAGTAATATGCCAACATGGAGAAATTTGAAAGGACACTAACCTCGATAAGACTTTGATCGGCTGATGACGTTGGGGAAGTAAACATCTGGGTTAATTAGACCAGGCTGTGGTGCACGCACTAGAATTTTATTGCCAGCTTTCAGTTCATAACACTTAGACATTTTTCTCCAAAGGTCTGCATCAAAATAGGAGTGACCATCTTTATCAAGTTTTACGCTAACTATCATCGTAAATCCATGGTGCATTGTCAATATGACATACCATGGAGTCATCAACAAAGTAAAGCCCAAGATTTCCTTCTACTCCTGTTCTTGCAAAGCAAGGGATGTATTGCTTGAAATGAAAATTAAGATCGTAAATAAGATATATTGAAATAACACAGCAAGATGCAAGTATGGGAGTAACTAATATAATAGATCAATATATAGTTGAAAACAAAGTACAAAAATATATAATTAAAAATAGATAATGTAACAAAGATTTGATGCAAATATGAGAGTAACTGAATGAACAATACATCATAAATTTTCCTAATATATGGGGAAATCGGCTTCGACATCTAGGCTGCACGTGGCACCGTACCTTTTATCCAAATGCAGCAATAGACGGTATATGGTCACAAATGTAGGCCATGTCGACCGTGGTAGGGTGAGATTGAATATACCGAGCGCTCCCTGAAGTCATCCGAAATGGTGAGATAGAACTTTGTTTCCGACTCGCACGCGACCGCACTTGTCCGATTTGTGCTCGCAATGTGGACACATGAATGAAAACCCTCGAATCGGCTAGAAGAAAAATGAGTCGACAGAAATTTCCGCCGGTTGATTAACAGCAATGGACGGACTGCTGATGTGTACTACACAACTTTATTCTTGTAGACACGTGTTGGGCCTTCAAGCGCATATTTTTGTAGGACAGTAGCAATTTTCCCTCAAGTGGATGACCTAAGGTTTATCAATCCGTGGAAGGCGTAGGATGAAGATAGTCTCTTTCAAGCAACCCTGCAATCAAATACAAGAAATCTCTTGTGTCCCCAACACACCCAATACAATGGCAAATTGTATAGGTGCACTAGTTCGGTGAAGAGGTGGTGATAGAAGTGTAGTAATGATAGTAGATATTGATTTCTCTAGTGCGAACAATAAAAGACAGCAAGGTAGTAAGTAGTAAAACGTAGCACAAACGGTATTGCAATGATGGAAAATGAGGCCTAGGGTGCATACTTTCACTAGTGCAATCTCTCAACAATGCTAACATAGTTGGATCATATGATTATCCCTCATAGTGCAATAAGGAATCACTCCCGAGTTCCTATTAGCGGAGAACAAAAGATAGAAATTGTTTGTAGGGTAAGAATCCACCTCAAAGCTATTCTTTCCGATCAATCTATCCTAGAGTTCGTACTAAAATAACAGCAAGCTATTCTTTTCAACCAATCTAATCAAGAGTTCATACTAAAATAACACCATATGATGCATATCAACCAACTCTTATGTCACCTAGATACCCCAATATCATCGCAAGTACCCGTGAGTTAATTATATGATATGTATCAAACAATTTCAGATTCATAATACTCAATCCACACAAATACCTACAAGGAGACCCCAAAGTTTCTATCGGAGAAAGGATAATAAAAACGTGTATCAACCCCTATGCACAGATTTCCCCAAAGTCACCTCGGGAATCCGCAACTTGAGTGCCATAATATATATAGAGTGAATCACAATAATACCCCATTGTCACCACGGGTATTCATATGCAACACATATACCATATGTTCTCATATCTGAACATTCAATCCGACAAGACAAAACTTCAAAGGGTAAAGACTCAATTCATCACAACAAGTGAAGAGAGGGGAGAAACATCATATGATCCATCTATGTTAACAAAGCCCATGATACATCAAGATCATGACATCTCAAGATCGCGTGAGAGAGAGAGATTAAACACATAGCTACTGGTACAAACCCTCAACCCCGAGGGTGGACTACTCCCTCCTCATCGTGGTGGCCATCGGGATGATGAAGATGGTCACCGGAGATGATTCCCCCCTTCGGTAGGGTGCCGGAATGGGTCCCGGTTAGTTTTCGGCGGCTACAGAGGCTTGCGGCGGCGGAACTTCCGATCTAGGGCTACCCCGAAGGGTTTTGGAAATTTGCGATTTTATAGGGCGAAGAAGGGGTGCGCGAGGCCACCGAGGTGGGCACAACCCACCTGGGCGCGCCTGGGGGCCCAGGCGCTCCTTGGTGGGTTGTGCCCCCCTTGGGGCAGCCCCCCAGGTGCTGCTCTGGCACATCCTGGGTGTTCTGGTCCATAAAAATTCTCCAAGGAGTTTCGCGGTGTTTGGACTCCGTTTGATATTGATTTCCTGCGATGTAAAAAACAAGAGAAAAACATCAACTGGCACGGGCACTTGGTCAATAGGTTAGTCCCAAAAAATGATATAAATTGGCTATAAAATTATTGTAAAACATCCAAGAATGATAATATAATGGCATGAATGAGGGAGTCCTGGATTAGGGGGTATCCGGACACTATATACTTTGTCTGGACTATTTGAGCGTGTAGATACAAGATTCAAGACTCCGTCACGTGTCCGGATGGGACTCTCCTTTGCGTGGAAGACAAGCTTGGAGATCCGGATATTATATTTCATTCCTTCTAACCGACTCCATGTAAATCCTAGCCCTCTCCGGTGTCTATATAAACCGGAGAGGTTGGTCCTTAGAGGGACGATCACAATCATAATCATCATAGGCTAGCTTCTAGGGTTTAGCCTCTACGATCTTGTGGTAGATCAACTCTTGTACTACTAAAATAATCAATATCAAATCAAGAAGGAAGTCGGGTTTTACCTCCATCGAGAGGGCCCGAACCTGGGTAAACATCGTGTCCCTTGCCTCCTGTTACCATTAGCCTAAGACGCACAGATCGGGACCCCCTACCCGAGATCCGCCGGTTTTGACACCGAAATTGGTGCTTTCATTAAGAGTTCCTTTGTGTTGTCGTTGCAAGGCTCGATGGCCCGTCTCGTTGTCAAGGACAACATCACCTCTAGGGGAGCGCTGGCTGTAGGCCAAACTCTCCGACTAGGCAGCTTCATCATGGCTGCCCCATCGGATGTCGCGCCGATGATGACCTCTCGGGTCATCACGCATAGCCTCCACGTTGATTCGGAACTCGCCGAACAGATGGATCCGATGGAGCTCTCCTCTCTTAATGAGCTCTTGGATCGCATCGCCGCTTTGGGAGTCGCCACAAACTATGACCGGATTGGGCTTAAACCCGACCAAAGGGACATTAAATCCCCACCGGTCAACCACGAGATAGCGGTAGTGGAGGAGCCACATACGGATTACCCCTCTATCTTGAGGACGAGTTATGTCCGTATCACCGAGCTCCCTGAGCCGGACACCCGCTCAAGGGAAGACATGACCCAGACCCCGGACTTAGAATCGGGTATCGGGCCGGAGAAATTGGGCAGCACCCCGGATCCCGAGCTGTCAAGCCCGGAAGCTTCCCTGCCCCAGGGCGTTTGACCGGATCAGAATCCAGATTCAGCTACACCCACCCACCCATACTTAAACCCTCTCTCCCATATCAGACAAGTGCCCCAAGAGACAGTACATCGCTACTAGGACAGATTCCTCCTTGTGCTAAACAAGGTCAAGGACTGTCGTGAGGAGGACACAGTCTCACTTTTCTGCAAAAACTGCACGAACAAAGGAATCCTTAATGCCATTAGTAGCCATGACATAGCACACTTTGCTGACTTGGCAACCATAGTACAGAAGTACTGTGCGATGGAAAGCGCGTGGAAAACCCAAACGGAATTTTGGGATAGTCCGGCTGTCACTAAAACCTCTGTCCGAGCTAAATGGGCGAACTCTCGTAAGTCAGCCGATCCAATCCCCAAAAAACCAAAGCCCACCCCAGGGCATGGAACCATATTGGAAGAATGGCTCAACGGGCCATTTAAACTCCACAGCACGCCGGACACTACACCAACACATAGCCTTAGAGCATGTTGGATACTCCGGCGGGTAGCAAAAAGTGGCGAGGATCTTCTTGTAAGCCATAAAGCAGAACAACGTCCCGCCAAAGAAAACAATGCGGTACTAACAGTCTTCGAGACTTTTGCCTCAAATAATAGGCACAAGCAAGCTCATCGAAGCTCCGCTAAAATCTGCCACGTGGAAAAAATAAATCCGTGGAACGACACTGCTATAACATTCAGCGCCAGTGATGAACCTTAATTCCAGACATTCCGGGCACCAGCCGCTTTGGTCCTTAGCCCAATCATGGACGGCTTCCGGCTCACCAAAGTACTCATGGACGGCGGAAGTGGATTAAACTTAATCTACGAAGAAACACTCAGCAAGATGGGAATGGATAAAAGCCGCATTGTGCAAAGCGGTACAACCTTCAGGGGAATCGTCCCTAGTCGGGAAGCGCGGTCTGCGGGAAAAATCACACTTGATGTGGTATTCGGCACCCTGGAGAATTACTGGTCCGAAGAAATCACATTCCAAGTGGCTCCTTTTAGCAGCGGATACCACGCCCTTTTAGGGCGGGACGCGTTTACAAGCTTTCAAGCTATACCCCATTACGGGCACATGAAGCTTAAAATGCCCGGACCCAATGGAATCATCAATCTAGCCAGTGATCCAGACGTCGCACTTCGCGTCGAAAACAAAACCGTAACACTAGCCCTGGAAGCATTATATGAAGCCCTAGCAGCCGAAGAACTAACAACTCTGCATGCCACCATGGACAGCGACAATGTGATACTCGACCAGTGACCCAAGTCCAGCTCATTTAAACCCGCAGACGAGATAGTCAAATTCTAGGTCCATCCAAGGGACCCCACGAACACAGGTTCCACCGGGACGCGGTTGAACCCCACAATGGATGCCGCACTGCGAGACTTCCTACGCGAGAATTGGGACATTTTCACTTGGCACCCATCGGACATGTCGGGCATCCCATGCAGACTGGCCGAACACAGCCTCAATATACTAAAACGATACAAGCCTGTCAAGCAGACTCGAAGACGGTTTTCACAGCCCAAACGGCAAGCCATGGGGGAAGAGCTAGCCAAGCTACTCGAGGCCGGATTCATCAGAGATATCAAGCATCCGGATTGGCTGGCAAATCTGGTAATGGTACCAAAGAAGGACAAATCCTGGCGCCTATGCATCGACTTCAAAGACCTCAATAAGGTTTGCCCCAAGGATCCCTTTACCCTCCCTCGCATCGACCAAATCATCGACACCACAGCAGGACACGACTCGCTGTGTTTCCTCGACGCATACTCTGGATACCATCAAATAAAGATGACAGAGTCCGACCAAGCTGCAACAGCTTTCATAACGCAATACAGTCCTTTCTGCTTCAACACTATGCCTTTCGGGCTTAAAAATGCCGGCGCAACCTATCAACGCATGATTCAAACATGCCTGGAAAAGAAAATCGGCAAAACAGTGGAGGCATATGTGGACGACATGGTCATAAAAACAAGACACATCGAAACCCTAATAGACGACTTGAGGCTTACGTTCGATAACCTCCGAACATACAACATCAAGCTGAACCCGGAAAAATGTGTTTTTGGCGTCCCCTCTGGGAAACTGCTCGGCTTCATTGTTTCCAATAGAGGAATTGAAGCGAATCCGGCAAAAATCCGAGCTCTGTCGCAGTTGGCTATACCAACAGACCTCAAGCACATTCAGAAACTAGCTGGATGCGTGGCTGCCTTAAGCCGCTTTATCTCCAGGTTAGGAGAAAAGGCATTACCTCTTTACCGCCTTCTTCGGCGCACCGAACACTTCGTGTGGACGGATGCAGCCGTGGCCAGACTGGACAAAATAAAGACCTTATTGGCAAGTAATCCAGTCCTAACAGCGCCAAATATTGGCGAACCTATGATGCTGTACATAGCTGCAACACATCAAGTTGTAAGTGTAGTGCTCGTCATCGAACGAGAGGTTGACGGATACAAATTCCCGCTCGAGAAGCCGGTTTATTACATATCCACGGTCCTCACCCCATGCAAATCCCGATACCCACACTATCAAAAAATAGCATATGCAGTCTTCATGGCATCCCGGAAGCTATGACACTACTTTCAAGAGTGTTCGATTGCGGTGGCCTCCGAAGTACCACTCAACGACATAATAAACAACCGCGACGCTACAGGCCGGATTGCTAAATGGGCCATCGAGCTCCTTCCGTTGGACATAACATACAAGCCACGGCGAGCCATCAAGTCGCAAGTACTGGCTGACTTTGTCACCGAATGGACAGACGCCGAACTCCCTAAAGAGTACGACATGTACTCTAACTGGATCATGCACTTCGACGGCTCTAAAATGCTGGCCAGATTGGGAGCAGGTGTAGTCCTGACGTCTCCCACCGGAGACACGGTCCAGTATGTACTCCAAATATTATACACAGACTCCAACAATGCAGCCGAATACGAGGCTCTGTTGCACGGTCTTCGGATGGCAGTCTCTATGGGCATTCAACGCCTGGAGGTGCGTGGGGATTCAAACCTTGCAATATCACAAATAAACGGAGACTTTGATGCCAAGGATCCGAAAATGGCGGCCTACCGTAATGCCGTCCTCAAAATGTCAGCTCGGTTCGAGGGACTCGAATTCCACCATGTGGCTTGAGAAAACAATCAAGCGGCGGATATCCTCGCCCGCATCGGCGCTAAACGCGACCCTGTCCCACCTAACATATTCCTAGAAAGGTCGTTCAAGCCATATGTGGTATGGGAAGGGGAGTCCGGTAGCACTAGCACGGATCCGAATACACCCCCATATTCCGAACCATCAGACATAATCAGAGGCTCCACCACAGAAATAACATCTTCGGCCCACGAAAACATGGCTGTAATCACCTCGTGGACCGAACCTTTCTTGGCCTACCTAAATAGGCAGGAGCCCCCTGAATACCAGAATGAAGCACGTTGCATTGTGTGGCGTTCTAAAGCTTACAAAGTCCATGAAGGGGAACTCTATAAGAACGGTGCAACCGGAGTGCTCCAAAGGTGCATATCCGAAGAGGAAGGGCGGCAGCTCTTGGCTGAAATCCATGCCGGACTGGGCGGGCACCACACCGTGGCTCGAGCACTAGTCAGCAAGGCCTTCCGTACATGCTTTTATTGGCTGACAGCCCGAGCAGACACACAGGACCTTGTCCAACACTGCGTCGGTTGCCAGCTCTTTGCCAATCAGAGTCATATGCCCCCTACCGCTCTCCAAACAATCCCCATCACTTGGCCCTTCGTGGTCTGGGGGATGGATATGGTCGGACCCCTTAAAGGGGGAAGCCATAAGAAAAAATACTTATTGGTCATGGTGGACAAGTTCACCAAATGGATAGAAGCTAAACCAGTCAAAACGGACGAATCCGGACCAGTGATAGACTTCATATCCGGGGTTGTACACCGATACGGCGTCCCCCACAGCATCATCACTGATAATGGCTCAAACTTCACCGATGAAGTGAAAACCTGGTGCGGCAACATGGGCATTAAGTTCGATTACGCCTCCGTCTACCATCCCCAAACAAACGGCCAGGTCGAACATGCAAACGCTGTCATCATGAGCGGCATCAAACCCAGACTAGTGCGATCCTTGACAGAGTCGGACACGCACTGGGTCGAAGAGCTCGACTCCGTACTCTGGGAGCTGCGGACCATGCCGAATCGCACCACCGGATATACACCATTTTTTATGGTGTACAACGCAGAAGCAGTACTACCCTATGACAGAATACATGATTCGCCTCGCGTACGCATGTACGAAGAGAAGGAAGCCGAGTTAGATCAGCAGGATAACTTAGATGGCCTGGAGGAGGAGCGCGACGTTGCAAAAGCCCGTTCCGCATTCTATCAGCAGCAGGATCAATGGTACCAAAGCAGAGAAGTGAGGGCCAAAACTTATAATATTGGCGAACTCGTTCTATGCCTACTGAAGAAGAAGAAGGACAAGCTCAAACCCAAGTGGGAGGGTCCCTTCATCATTGATAAAGTTCTCACCAGAGGAGCATACCGCTTACGTAATGCATCCGATAACAGACTCAAGCCGAACCCATGGAACGCGGCCAGACTCCGGAGATTCTATGCCTAGCGCCGAACTCAGAGTTCGTCTCCTTACCCCCTCCTTTTAAATTATGTCCCCTCCCTTTTCCTTTATGGGCCTTTTTCCTCTTCACACAAAGTACTTAATACAGTGCGTACGCCCGGATCACTCCGGCCGCACTTTATGTGTAAGCAGTACCTGGGGGCTTCCTATACGGAAGCTAAATATAATTACTTTAATGGCTTTTTGCCCATCACATATGCGTTATTTTTCCATATTTGCCTTTTATTCACCATTATATGCATCGATATGACTTAAGATGTGTCCATGCTGGGTTGCTTGGCTCTTGTGTTTATGCCCTACGTTCCCGTTAATTCGGCTAGGGCATAAGGGGAGCACCTCTGTGATTGTTACTGCCGGTTCAGCCGGATGTGTACCTCAGACTGGTTGAAACCGAAAGCTAGCGTTCTTAAGGGAATATTCGATCGGTGAACAAAAGATGTTTTAATTTATTACAACGTAAATCCCTAGAAGTTTTGTATCCTACGTCCTTGTTCGCAGTCCAGCCATGTGCATCGTCGCATGCGTACCCAGGGAAAGGAACCCCTATCGAAACTATTCTCCCCGGAAGATATTTCTTACTATCCATGTCATATAACATAACTAGTTGGTTACTTGTTTGTTCAAGCACTTATGACCCCTATGCCTGGTTTCCACGCATACCCCGGTTCTGTATAACTGAGTGGGTATTCGGATACACCCCGGACTGTCGGATCCAGGGGCTGAAGCGAAAAGGTCCGCCGTGACAAATGATTTTAATCCGGCTAGGGACTTCTTATGTCCATTGAATTACACAGTCACTTGGACTGACTATATTCCTCCTCTATACCATCCAACATGCTATCTAGCTTACAATCCTGTTGGGAATATTTTGCGGCTAACGCTACCTAGTCATACACCAGACTCACGGGAATTTCTTGCCCATCTGACCCCACCGGTCCCACTTCGGCCATATGGTTCGGGTCCAGCTTGGTGTAGCGCGTCTTCACCATAGCCTAGGCTTCTCTTGCACCTTGTCGGCAGGCTGACATCTTCCACAATCGGAAGCGCCGCCGCGCTCCTTGAAGCATATCCACAAGCTCCCCCATGCCCTTCGGCAGGAAGCTTGATGGCCACAAGGCCTGAGCAATGCCCTGCATCACCTGCCGAGCTCGCTCGTGCAGTTGTGAGAGGTCTTGCAGTAAATCGCCTGCAGACACAGGCATCTCCTCCTCAGGGCGGCCCGTTAATATACCTACAAATAAAAATTATTTCAATATGCTTCCTCGCCGAGCTGTACTACAGTTCGTCTAGGAACTTACCATAAATGCTGCGATGAAGCCTTTTGTTCTCCTTCACGGAGTCCGCCAGCTGAGCGCGCACATCTTTTAATTCGACGTCCAGCCGGACATTAGCATCTTGAAGATTGTTCTTCTCCTGCTTAACTTGTGTAAGAACACGCTCGCCAGCTTTCAGCTGCCTTTGGAGATGTGATTCGTTATCTCCTACAAACTCCGGATTCACCCCGGGTTTGTCTGCGGAATTTTCTGTTAGACTTATCATACGAGCCACTTACTAACTGGTACATCTTCGTACAATTGAGACAAATGTTACCAGATGAGGCCTTCTAGGATTCCTCTAACTTGGCAATTGTGGCCCTCAGCTGGGTCTTGCACTCCTCCAGCTCCCGAGCCAATTGCTCATTCTTATCTACAACGACCTGTGCATAAATTGATCCTTAAAACCGTTGTTCCAACCGTTTCAAGTCTCAGGAGCTACTGCTATACATGCTTATGAAATTTTCTTACCCGTATATCTTTGGTATACTGGTCCCTCGCTCGGGCAAGCCCGCCTTGAGCAGCTCGGATGTATGTGTCTCCCGAATTGAAAGCATTAAATGCCTCTTCGGAAAAGATGTTATTGCGAAGTACAGCCCGTCGGCGCCGGTGATTCATGGCACTCTCTACTTCGGAATTCATGGCGGAGAGCATATCCGCATCCTCTGTCGGAGGACAATGCGGCATCGGCCCCACGTCCGCCCCCTCTCTCGAAGCCGGTTCTAGAATCCGGCTGGTGGAGGCGTGATTGGCGGAGTCCCCGGATATAGTCCGGCTACTCTTCTTCCTGCCAGGACACAAAGGGTGATGTTACATTTCAAATACAACAATCACAGAGCAGGCTTTTACCATACCTCTGTAGCGGTGTTTCGGCCCTAACCGCCTTCCTCTTAAACCTGCCCGATCCGGATGCCCTTTGCCGATGGGTCCCTAGGGGCTCGGCTCCCTGCTCTTACTGTCGTCTCTACAAAAACACGACAGTTCAGGTGTAAGGCATGGCATCAGAAAGGAGTCCTCTTTGGAGGATAGGGTTTTTTGCTTGGCTTACACGCGACGTAGGTAGCAGTCCGGGATAGTCGGCGATAATAGCCACTGAGGCGCCATCGCAGCTCGCCTGATAAAATATCCCGTTGACGAGCTCCACAGTAATATCTGGATCTTCTTCGAGTCCTGGATCGAGGGCCCTTCCGGGGTCCTCTAGCTGCGGGGAGGGGCTGGAGATTCCTTCTACGGCCCTCCTCAGTTCATGCTCGGAAATATCAAGGTAAATAATCTTGGCGAAGAACGCCATAATAAGTGAAGCGGAGGAAAGAATGACGACTTACCCAGCTTGGGGGGTTGTACATAGAAAACCCATCCCGCAGTTTAATATTAAGGAATTCTTCTTCTCCTCCTTTATATAAATCGGACAATATCCTCGCCAGAGCCGACCTTTACGGCCACATGGGCTTCCCCCGATATTGAAGCGGCTGCACGCCCCGCATTATGCATATTGCCATAACCTCGACTATCGTCAGCCCGGATTTGGCCAGTACTTTATCCCGCTCATCAGAAAGTGTATTTCTCTGGTATCCTCCTCTCGGGGGCCCAGAGGGTGCCAGCTTCAACGTGCCTTCAGCGGAGCATTAATGAACTTAGGGAGACTTATCCGGACTAGATCCGGAAGGGGGACGCCATCGACATAAAACCACTCCGAAGGCCAGTTCTCCGGTGCCTTCTTGGGAGTACCGGATAGGTATCCAGTCTCGGCGATGCACCATACTTCGGCTCCACCCACTTGACATAGGGATTCTCCCTGGTTGCGAGGGACAAGGCAGAACAACTTCTTCCATAACCCAAAGTGAGCCTCGCAGCCTAGAAATAGCTCACAAAGGGCAACGTATCCTGCTATATGCAGCACGGAGGCAGGGGTGAAGTTGTGCAACTGGAGGCCGTAGAACTCCAGGAGCCCGTGAAGAAATGGGTGGATAGGAAACCCGACGCCCCTTAGCAGATGCGGGATGAGGCATATTCGCTCCTCTGGGGAAGGATTAGGAGATCCCTCTGCTTGCTCCCCGCCATTATAGGTGGCTATTCCTACTCGGACGGGGACCATGAATGCCCGTGGGAGAAACCCTTGGGTCTGTAACTCTATCAAACGGCTGTGAGGAACTGAACACTCTTCCCAGTCACCCGGCTCGGAGCGAGGAAAGAGAGAAGAAGAGCTACGGCGACCGACCATGTTGGAATGGTATTTCCGGAGCGCTCTGTTGGATGCTTGCTCGAGGGAAGAGGGTGAGGTTTGGATCTGAGAATCCCCGTCTTTCCAAATAGACGGTTAACCTGCCAGACCGGGGGTGGCAAATGCAAAACTGCCTCGGCTCCTCGCATTCGCTCGACACGTGGAAATGGTCATTATTGAGACACAGAAGCCGAGGAGTACAACATTGATGGGAAGTCGGACACTATTTGTCGTAACATGTATTTTGGAGTATTCGGAGATGGAACCCGCCTTGCAATGCCGAAGAAAAAACTGCACGCCGGACTCATCGTCATTGAAGCCTGGTTCAGGGGCTACTGAGGGAGTCCTGGATTAGGGGGTATCCGGACAGCCGGACTATATACTTTGTTCGGACTATTGGAGCGTGTAGATACAAGATTCAAGACTCCGTCCCGTGTCCGGATGGGACTCTCCTTTGCGTGGAAGACAAGCTTGGTGATCCGAATATTATATTTACTTCCTTGTAACCGACTCCATGTAAACCCTAGCCCTCTCGGGTGTCTATATAAACCGGAGAGGTTGGTCCTTAGAGGGACGATCACAATCATAATCATCATAGGCTAGCTTCTAGGGTTTAGCCTCTACGATCTTGTGGTAGATCAACTCTTGTACTACTCATATCATCAATATCAATCAAGCAAGAAGTAGGGTTTTACCTCCATCGAGAGGGCCCGAACCTGGGTAAACATCGTGTCCCTTGCCTCCTGTTACCATTAGCCTAAGACGCATAGATCGGGACCCCCTACCCGAGATCCGCCGATTTTGACACCAATAGTGAATACTTCATAAATTATAGATACATTGGAGACGTATCAGCATCCCCAAGCTTAATTCCTACTCGTCCTCGAGTAGGTAAATGATAAAAGAAATAATTTATGAAGTGTGAATGCTAGCAAAGTGCATAAGTTTGATCAATGATAATTTCAATCACTTTTCCTAGCATCATAACAACAATTCTTTCTTATAAAACTTCTCATGTTATAGTAGCAACCAATTCACATGTTACGGTTCAAACAATGAATTCTCTTGAAACTCAACAACCTATGTTCTCAGTCACCAAGCAATTGCAATTCAACTTATTCAGTAGAGTCTAAGTAAGAGCTCCACATACTCAACCATCATATAGTCTTCTATGATTGCTAACACTCACCGCATACACATGAGCAAAACGTTTCAACCGAACACATAGAAAGATAGGGGCTTATAGTTTCGCCTCCCAACGTATTTACCTCAAGGGTGATGTCAACAATAATAACTCATGCTACCCATATTCAACTGGACATATGTGCCTAGATCTTTCCTCACCACATGATGCTTGCCAAAGGAGGAAAAAAGGAATAGAAAGAAAAATTTTGACTCTTGCATAAAAGTAAATACATAAATTAAAAGATAGGCCCTTCGCAGAGGGAAGCAGAGGTTTCCATGCGCTTATTTGTTTGTATGCTCAACCCCTTATTGCAAAAGAATGTCACGTTATATTGCCCCTTATGATAGCAACCTTTATTATGTAATCTGTCACTTTTATTCTTTGCCATCACAAGTTCGTACAACACTCAATTTTCTCTTACACTAAATGATCTAACACTTTTAGAAGCAACTTTTATTGCCTTATTGCACCGATGACAACTTACTTGAAGGATCTTGCTCAATCCTTAGGTAGGTATGGTGGACTCTCAAAACAAGATTTGGGTTTAAGGATTTTTGGATGCACAAGTAGTATCTCTAATTGGTGCTGAATTTTTGGCTAGCAAATATAGGGGGCAAGCACCACATGTTGAAGGATCTATGACAATATAACTTCTATGTGAATATGAACAAACATAAATCATTATGTTGTCTTCCTTGTCCAATGTCAACAATTCTGACATATAATATTTTGATGGGGGCTCACAATCACAAAAGATTTCCAAGATAGTGTATTTGCATGTGAAAGTCCTCTTCCTTATACTAATTATTTTTGAATTGCTTGTATGACCAATATTGTGATTGTCAAGCTTCAAAAGAGTTCACTTTTTAAACCCATGTGAAGCTACCACTAGGCATGATATGATTTCAACTTCATGATATTCAATTTATTCAATAATTTACTCATAGGATATAAGTGAATCACAAGAGTAGATGACAAGCTACTCCAAAAAGATATAAATGAAGATCGTGAGCATAATATTTCTTTATCTCAAATTAATTTAAGTTAAGCAAGAGAGAATTTCTTCAAAAATGCTAAAGCACGCCATGCTCAAAAAGATATAAGTGAAGCACTAGAGCAATTCCATAGAAAAGAGCTTCCTTGACGGGATGTGAATGCTGCTTACTTAGCCTCCCTGAAAACTATTTGAGGACTCCATTTTATTTAAAAACTTTCAGGTCTAAGTATTTTATTAAAACAGAAAGCAAAATGAAAATAAATTTACATTCTAAGGATAACACAACGCATGTGAAGAAGTAAAAACTTAGGCTCAACCGATACTAACTGATAATTGTTGAAGAAGAAAGGTGGGATGCCTACCGGGGCATCCCCAAGCTTAGATGCTTGAGACTTCTTGAAATATTATCTTGGGGTGCCTTGGGAATCCCCAAGATTGATCTTTTGTGTCTCCTTAATTCTTCTCATATTACGGTTTTCCTAAATCTCAAAAGCTTCATCCACACAAAACTCAACAAGGACTTGTGAGATAAGTTAGTATAAATCAATGCAAAACATTATCATTCTCTACTATCGAAAATTACTAAAATTATTATTCAACATTGCATACTAAATTCCTCTGCATATTTAATACTCCTATCTTCAAATAGAATCATTAAACAAGCAGACATATGCAAACAGTGCAAACATAACAGCAATCTACCAAAACAGTACAGTCTCTAAAGAATGCAAGATTCATCATACTTCCCTAAATCCAAAAATTATGAGAAAAAATCCACACTGTAGAAAATTTATTAGAGCTTATTCTGCGAAACATTTAAATTTTTTATCACATTCTGATTTTTCTAGGGAATGTTTGCAACAGCGGTAAACTTCCTGTTTTGAAACAACAACAAGTATACTTGAAAAAAAAGCAGGGGAAAGGCTATAATTGCCACTTTTATTAAAATAAAGGATGAAAAACATTATTCTTAATAAAAGCAAGCAAATCCTAACAAAAATAAATTGACGCTCCAAACAAAATACATATCATGTGATGAATGAAAACATAGCTCCAAGTGAGGTTACCGATAATGGTGGAGACGAAACAGGGGATGCCTTCCGGGGCATCCCCATGCTTAGCTGCTTGGATATTCCTTGAATATTACCTTGGGGGTTCCTTGTGCATCCCCAAGCTTAGGTTCGTGTCACTCCTTATTCTCCTCATATCGACATCTCACCTAAAACTTGAAAACTTCAATCACACAAAACTTAACGGAACCTTGTGAGATAGGTTAGTATGATAAAGAGCAAACCATTTCACTTTTGGTACTGTCAAATACAAGATTCATAATTTTTTCCACACAATTCCTACTGTAGAATATAATTTCTACAATTTATATTGAGCAATATAATCCATAGAAACTAGGGAACAATCAAACAATGCATTGAAAACAGAATCTGTCAAAAACTGAACAGTCTGTAGTAATCTGTACTCAAACCATACTTCTGTTACTCCAAAAATTATGAAAAACATTGGAACACGTGAGAAATTTGTATATTAATCTTATGCAAAAATAATAAACTCAAAATCACTCTTCTCTTAAAAATTAGAGCTATTTTCGTGAGCGCAAAAGTTTCTGTTTTTCAGCAAGATCAAATCAACTATCACCCAACATGACCCCAAAGGCTTTACTTGGCACTTTATTGAAACAAAAACAATAAAACATGATTACTATAGTATAATAATCATGTGAACACACAAAACAGTAGGGGTAAATGTTGTGTTGTCTCCCAACAAGCGCTCTTCTTTAATGCCTTTTAAGCTAGGCATGATGATTTCAATGATGCTCACATAAAAGTAAAGAATTGAAACACAAAGAGAGCATCATGAAGCATATGACTAGCACATTTAAGCCTAACCCACTTCCTATGCATAGAGATTTTGTGAGCAAACAACTTATGAGAGAAATAATCAACTAGCATAGGAAGGCAAAACAAGTGCAACTTCAAGACTTTCAACACATAGAGAGGAAACTTGATATTATTGCAATATGTAAATGCATATGTTCCTCTCTCATAATAGTTTTCAGTAGCATCATGAAGAAATTAAACAATATAAACATCACATAAAGCATTCCTTTCATGAAACAAAAGCATAGAAAACTTATTACTCTCCACATAAGTAAAATTTATTCTCATGAATAGTAGTGGGAGCAAACTCAACAAAATAACTATCATGAGAGTGAAAATTAAAATCATGATGACAAGTTTCATGGTTATCATTATTCTTTATAGCATACATGTCATCACCATAATCATCATAGATAGGAACTTTGTTGTCATACTCAATTGTAACCTCCTCCAACATAGTGGATTCATCATTAAATAGAGTCATGACCTCTCTGAATCCACTTTCATCATTATAATCATCATAAATAGGAGGCACGCTATCATCATAATAATTAATCTCATCAAAACTTGGGGGAGTAAAAACATCATCTTCATCAAACATAACATCCCCAAGCTTATGTCTTTGCATATCACTAGCACCATGGATATTCAAATAATTCATACTAACAACATTCCACTCATGCTCATCGTTTATGACAAACATTCTATTGAATTCTTCTTCTATCAATTGAGCACAATTTTCCGAACCATCATTTTCAAGGAAGACATTATAAAGATGATCTATAATATGACGCAACCTCAATTCCATTTTTCATGTAGTTTTCTTTTATAAACCAAACTAGTGATAAAAAAGAAACTAAAAGATTTGATTGCAAGATCTAAAAAGATATACCTTCAAGCACTCATCTCCCCAGCAACGGCGCCAAAAAAGAACTTGATGTCTACTACGCAACTTTATTCTTGTAGACACATGTTGGGCCTCCAAGCGTAGAGTTTTGTAGCACAGTAGCAATTTTCCCTCAAGTGGATGACCTAAGGTTTATCAATCCGTGGAAGGCGTAGGATGAAGATAGTCTCTCTTAAGAAACCCTGCAATCAAATACAAGAAATCTCTTGTGTCCCCAACACACCCAATACAATGGCAAATTGTATAGGTGGACTAGTTCGGCGAAGAGGTGGTGATAGAAGTGTAGTAATGATAGTAGACATTGATTTCTCTAGTGCGAACAATAAAAGACAGCAAGGTAGTAAGTAGTAAAACGTAGCACAAACGGTATTGCAATGATGGAAAATGAGGCCTAGGGTGCATACTTTCACTAGTGCAATCTCTCAACAATGCTAACATAGTTGGATCATATGATTATCCCTCATAGTGCAATAAGGAATCACTCCCGAGTTCCTATTAACGGAGAACAAAAGATAGAAATTGTTTGTAGGGTAAGAATCCACCTCAAAGCTATTCTTTCCGATCAATCTATCCTAGAGTTCGTACTAAAATAACAACAAGCTATTCTTTTCAATCAATCTAATCAAGAGTCCATACTAAAATAACACTATATGATGCATATCAACCAACTCTAATGTCATCTAGATACCCCAATGTCACCGCGACTACCCGTGAGTTAATTATACGATATGTATCAAACAAATTCACATTCATAATACTCAATCCGCACAAAGAACTACAAGGAGACCCCAAAGTTTCTATCGGAGAAAGGATAATAAAAACGTGTATCAACCCCTATGCATAGATTACCCCAAAGTGACCTCGGGAATCCGCAACTTGAGTGCCATAACATATATCAAGTGAATCAAAATAATACCCCATTGTCACCACGGGTATTCATATGCAAGACATATATCATGTGTTCTCAGATCTGAACATTCAATCTGACAAGACAAAAGTTCAAAGGGTAAAGACTCAATTCATCACAACAAGTGTAGAGAGGGGAGAAACATCATATGATCCATCTATGTTAACAAAGCCCATGATACATCAAGATCATGACATCTCAAGATCGCGCGAGAGAGAGAGATTAAACACATAGCTACTGGTACAAACCCTCAGCCCCGAGGGTGGACTACTCCCTCCTCATCATGGTAGCCACCGGGATGATGAAGATGGCCATCAGAGATGATTCCCCTCTCCGGTAGGGTGCCGGAACAGGATCCCGATTGGTTTTCGGTGGCTATAGAGGCTTGCAGTGGCGGAACTTCCGATCTAGGGCTACCCCGACGGGTTTCAGAATATTTGGGATTTTATAGGGCGAAGAAGGGGTGCAGGAGGCCACAGAGGTGGGCACAACCCACCTGGGCACGCCTGGGGGGCAGGCGCGCCCTGGTGGGTTGTGCCCCCCTCGGGGCACCCCCGAGGTGCTGCTCTGGCCCATCCTAGGTGTTCTGGTCCATAAAAATTCTCCAAGGAGTTTCGCGGTGTTTGGACTCCGTTTGATAGTGATTTCCTGCGATGTAAAAAACAAGCAAAAAAATAGTAACTGGCACTGGGCACTGGGTCAATAGGTTAGTCCCAAAAAAATGATATAAAGTTGCTATAAAATGATTGTAAAACATCCAAGAATGATAATATGATGGCATGAATACTTCATAAATTATAAATACTTTGGAGATGTATCAACTGCGATAAGAGATGAGTGAATATTTTGCTAAATTGATTACCTTCTCCATGAGAAAAATCCCTGGCCCAATACCGCAGAATACCCCAATCGACCAGAGTCTAGAATGTCACTGGAAGTCGGTGCATATAGGCGGCCGCAAGCGGTCGGGGCGAAATCCTGTGCCGTTTAGAGCGCGACCTCCGCTCACCGATGACGTCTGTTGAGCTTAGGGTGGCCGCTGCAATAGAAGTTGATGAGGTGCAGAGTTGCGAAGGAGTTTGAGGCGAGTGGGTGGGGACGAAGTGGGCGAGGGTTTTCTTTTTCCTTTTGCATGTGTGGGTGAACACATACGGTTCGCAGAGGTGACGGAGATAAATCGTATGCGATAGTAAATCACCGAGATTGAAGGTGAATCCAAATTTCCTTTGTCCTTTGTCCATGAGTTTTTTTCTACGGTGAACATAAACCCTACAAATCATCGTGTTCAAATTTGGCTTTTCCGAGTTCATTTACAATATTCAGGGGATTATGTGCATTTTCTAGGTAGTAATGCACATAATTCAAATTCAAACAATTGGTGCATGAAAAGTTGCACGAGAACGGTCTGGAAAACCATGCTTGTGCTATTTAGTAAATTCTCATGCCTTTTACAAGGAATGGGAAGAGATTTCACGGAAATGTGTGGCAATAGTCAATCAAAAACACATCATCTATTGGTTTTTCAACTATAGAAAAATGAAATACATGCTTGAAAAACATGACAGCTGGCAAGGTGCCATGGTATGGCCTCACCATGCCCTGGTAAAAATTTGAGAAGGTTTGTCTTATGTCGTCGTGCACGCCATTCATAATCGAACTATCACCGAGGAATTTTCATGGTTTCGAGGGGGGAATCACCAAGATTGAAGGGGCCGGGAATCCAAATTTCCTTCCTAGTTTGTCATTCAGTTTTTTGTACAATCAACATACCCCCTCCAATGCAACGTGTTCAAAGTTGGCATTTTTCCGGGCTCATTTACCATATTTAGGGAATTGTGTGCATTTTCTAGGCATTAATCCACATAATTCAAATTCGAACAATCGGTGCATGAAAAGGTGCACAAGAACGGTCTAGAAAACCATGCGCGTGGTATTTAGTAAATTCTCATGCCTTTTACAAGGAATGGGCAGAGATATCAATGGAATGTGTGGCAATAGTCGACCACAAACGCGTCATTTACTGGGTTATCAACTATAGAAAAATGAAATACGTGCTTGAAAAACATGACGCATGGCATGGTGCCATGGTATGGCCTCACCTTGCCCTGGTAAAAAGCTGAGAAGGTTTGGTTTATGTTGTCATGCACGCCCTTCATAACTCGAACCATCACCGAGCAAGTTTCATGGTTTCGGGGGGGATCACCAAGATTGAAGGGGAATCCAAATTTCTGTCCTAGTTTGTCATTCAGTTTTTTTTCAACGATCAACATACCCCCTCCAATGCAATGTGTTCAAATTTGGCATTTTCCGGGCACATTTAACATATTTAGGGGATTATGTGCATTTTCTAGGCATTAATGCACATAATTCAGATTCGAATAATCAGTGCATGAAAAGGTGCACAAGGACGGTCTGGAAAACCATGCTCGTGCTATTTAGTAAATTCTCATGCCTTTTACAAGGAATGGGCAGAGATTTCAAGGAAATGTGTGGCAATAGTCAACCACAAACGCACGTTTTTACTGGGTTAACAACTATACAAAAATGAAATACATGCTTGGTAAACATGACGCCTAGCGTGGTGCCATGGTATAGCCTCACCGTGCCCTGGTAAAAATTTTAGAATGTTTGGCTTATGTTGTCATGCACGCCTTTCAAAAATCAAACCATCACCAAGGAAGTTTCATGGTTTCGAGGGGGGAAATCACCAATATTGAAGGGGGGGTCCAAATTTCCTTTGTCCTTTGTCCATGAGTTTTTTTCTATGATGAACATACACCCTACAAATCACCGTGTTCAAATTTGACACTTTTCCGGGTTCATTTACCAGATTTAGGGGATTATGTGCATTTTCTAGGCATTAATGCACATAATTCAAGTTCAAACAATCGGTGCTTGAAAGGGTACACAAGAACGGCCTGAAAAACCATGCTCATGCCATTTAGTAAATTGGCATGCCTTTTACAAGGAATGGGCAGATATTTCGATGAAATGTGTGGTAATAGTCAACCATAGACGTTTGTTTATTGGGTTTTCAACTATAGAAAATGAAATAAATGCTTGAAAAACATGATGTCTGGCATGGTGCCATGGTATGGCCTCACCATGCCCTGGTAAAAATTTGAGAAGGTTTGGCTTTTGTCGTCATGCACGCCCTTCATAAATTGAACCATCACCGAGGAAGTTCCATGCTTTCGAGAGAGAAATCACCAAGATTGAAGGAGAATCCAGATTTTCTTTGTCCTTTGCCCTAGAGTTTTTTTCAACGACGAACATACACCATGCAAATCACCATGTTCAAATTTGGCATTTTTCCGGGCTCTTTTACCATATTTAGGGGATTATGTGCATTTTCTAGGCATTTAGCGCATATCAATCCGATCCAGCTACAACTGCACGTGTGTGATGTGAGGGACGTGGATTGTCATACAATCGTAGCGCATCCTACGGTGCACACGCGTGATCCACATGGTTGGGGTTCCGCCCAATCATAATGCAACACACAATAGGCTCAGCGCACACTGTATCCGGAGGCGAGGGAGATGAAGCGTGTGCGATAATGAACGAGCAAAATTATAAGGGAATCCAAATTTCCTTCGTCATATGTCGTTGAGCTCTTAAAAACCACCGCACTATACGGCTATCTGGCCACTCCGTCCCAGAGCTCTCTCCAAGCGTTGTTCTTTGCACCATGACGCACACTAACTGGTAAGGAAGTAATGGCATCGCGTTGCGCCATGTTCCTCGCCGCCCGCGACCACACATATGGTAAGGAAGCGATGGCATCTCGCCGCATCGAGTTCATTGCCGCCGGCGTACACACAATTACTTGGGCGAACTTTGAGGCTGCCATGGCCGAATGGGCGGTTGATCTAGAGGCGGCCAAAGCCGCACAGAAGGAGCGGAAAAGGCAGAAAGAAATCAAGAAAATAGAGTCTTGCCACCGCAAGAAAGAAGAGGACGCACGCCATGCTGAGGAGAGCTCGACGGAGATCGAAGTACGGTAGGTTGCCACCTACAAGGCCGGGAAGGAGAACGCTGGCGTCTTGCCAGCATGCCCTGATGGCAGCATGTGAAGTAGTTAGTGCGTGTGTCGCCCGTAAGTTTGTATAATTAATTATGAGCATCTACCAGTACTACATATGTACTAGTTCTAGAGAAAATTACCAGTAGTACTTTAAGTTGGTACTATCTATTATTAACATACAATGTTAGTAAGTGCATCCTTTGACGGCTTTGAGCGTTGATTATCATGTGTTCACTGAAGTTTTGTAGCCGCACCCCGACCCCAAATACTCCCGAAACATTCGCCAGCAGCCACCAAAGGAGACTAGAGCTGGCCGCAGCTGGTTTTTAGTCCCACCTCGCCACGCGAGTTGGCCGCACACCAGCTTAAATTGCCGCACTAGCGGATGGTAGAAAGCTTCTCTCTTGTTGCATAGGATGAAATCTGGCTATGCGAGCGAGGCAGGTTGACACTTGATTGCATTTCATAAACCAATGATTGCTCATCAGGTGTCACCTTGCCTTGTTCATGTACATTGAATAATCCTGATACAACGAAAGAGATTTTTGAAATTAGGTGCGGTTGGAGATGCTGATAGATATAAGAATTATTATAAGATCACAAAACTCACGGTTTCTATGGCGTACTCGTGTGCGTTTTTTGCGTTAATGATCCATAAGTCAGTTACTTGTGTGATGTTTCCTAATAAACCAAGCGTACCATTGACCGAAAAAAATCAACTACACGTGTACATTTTTTTGGAGACGGGATCTGCCAATTTTCTCTTCTCTTGCACACGAGTATTTTACGCGCTTCATTTGTGATGTGTGTTTCCCCCGCCCAATTTTCAAGTTTCGGAGTGAAATTTTAATTAGGCGCACAATTTCAGAATTTATTCCTCCCACCACATACCCACCCATCAAATTTCCTCAGTATCTCCCCCCCTCCCCCCTACCGGTGGCTCAAACTGTCGCCGCCGTGACCACATATGTGGCCCCAGCCTGGTTGCTTAAACGGCGCATGCGAAACATCCTTAGGCCTCCAAATCCCCACCGCCCCTACCTCTAGAGCATGGTCGCGCAAGCCCAACCACATATCACGTGAAGGTCGGGGAGTTGATGGTGGTCAATGGCATGATGGCTGATGTGCGTGTTGACCCGGAGGAACACCTCGCCTCCGCCGCTGCTGACTTGGTGGAGGCTCTGGCGTAGATGAAGTGCCCGAGCGACTACCCCGAGGACTTACCAGGTATGATCTGACCAGCTCAATCTTACCAATACCACTTGCAATGGCTATGTTTTGTATGGTTGATGTATTAAGCATGTTCGTGCCTTGTTTATTTCAGTACCCCACATTGTGTTATGTTCAAGTATTAACTGTCCAGCTCAATTTCACCAATACTAGCAACAAACTTACAGTACATGACTCGGGATATCACTAGAGATGTTGCCAATTTGCTATTTTTGGTTGATGCTACCCCTGTTGTACTTAACATGCCTGTCCATGTACTTACGCAGGGTCATAACGAGCGATGTTGTTGTTTGTCATCGAGGTTAGCTGCATCCCATGTCTTACAGTATTTCACATCATTTGTGCAATTGCAGCTTAACTTCTAGCATTTACTGGTTGCATGTAGGTACACATGTTAGTGGCACTGATCCACGCTTCGACCCGGAGGAACAGCTCGCCTCCGCCGCTGCTGACTTGGCGGGCTCTGGCCAAGATGAAGTTCCCAAGCAACTACCTCTCAGGACTTACCAAGTATGAACTCACCCGTTCAATCTTACCAATACCAGTTGCAATTAATGGCTATGTTTTGCATGGTCGATGTATTGAGCATGTTGTAGTAGACATGCCTAACACGTTTTAGCTATTTTCCTAACCTTTTTATAGACAACTGGGCCATTCTCTGCTTTGGCAGCAACTGCCTTGCGATGTTTAACTCTTCCAATTACATTTTTCTAAGTACCGGTTTCAATGGCTATTAAGCCTGTTGCAATTAACAGTTGTATCCATTTTTTAAAAGTTGTATTTCAATGGCTACAAACTTACAAAACACGACTTAGGATGTTGTTAAGCCTGTAGCAAATAACAATTGTATCCATTTTTTAATCTATCCCTTTGCTACCGTGTTACTCTCAGCAATGAAGATATACTAGAGATGCTGCCCATTTGCTATTTTTGGTGGATGCTAACCCAGTTGTACTTAACATGCCTTTCCATGTACTTACGCAGGGCCATAACGGGCGATGCTGTTGTTTGCCGTCAAGGTTAGCAGCATCCCATGTCTTACAGTATTTTACATCATTTGTGCAATTGTAGTTTGGCTTCTAACATTTCCTTTCTTCTTGTAGGTACACATGTCGGCGGCACTGATCCACTCTTCGACCCGGATGAACACCTCGCCTCCACTGCGGCCAACTTGGAACGGGCTCCTGTCCATATGAAGTGCCCTAGCCACTACCCCTCAGGACTTACCAAGTATGAACTCACCAGTTGAATCTTACCAATACCAGTTGTAGTGGCCATGTTTTTCACGGTTCATGTATTAAGCATATTATAGTAAACACGTCTAGCCCGTCTTATCTATTTTCCCTACCTTTTAATAGACAACAGGGCCATTCTCTACTCTAGTAGCACCTGCCTTGCGATGTTTAACTCTGACAATTTCATTTCTATCAGTACCAGTTTGAATGGATATACTAGGTTGTCTGTTGTAGTAAACAATTCTATCCATTTTCTAATCCGTCCCTTTGCTACCGTGCTACTCTTTCGCAATGAAGATATCACTACAGATGTTGTCGTTTTATTACCATTTGCTATTTTTGGTGGATGTTAACCCTGTTGTAGTTAACATTGGCTTTCCATGTACTCATATAGGATTGAAAGTATGTCTAGAGGAGGGTGATTAGACTACTTGACCAAATAAAAACCTAGCCTTTTCCCAATTTTAATTCTTGGCGGATTTTAACAACTTAGCACTAGTCAAGCAATCAACCAACACATGCAATTCAAAGTGTATAGCATCGGAATGTAAATCATTGCAGATGAAGGAAAAGGGGAGGAGTTTGGAGGGAGAAAACGCAATGTTGACACGGAGATTTGTGACGTGATTCCGATAGGTGGTGCTATCGTACATCCACGTTGGTGGAGACTTCAATCCATGAAGGGTAACGGTTGCGCGAGTCCACGGAGGGCTCCACCCACAAAGGGTCCACGAAGAAGCAACCTTGTCTATCCCACCATGGCCATCGCCCACGAAGGACTTGCCTCACTCTGGTAGATCTTCACGAAGTAGGCGATCTCCTTGCCCTTACAAACTCCTTGGTTCAACTCCACAATCTTGACGGAGGCTCCCAAGTGACACCTAACCAATCTAGGAGACACCACTCTCCAAAAGGTAATAGATGGTGTGTTGATGACGAGCTCCTTGCTCTTGTGCTTCAAATGATAGTCTCCTCAACACTCAACTCTCTCACATAGATTTGTCTATGGTGGAAAGATGATTTGAGTGGAAATCAACTTGGGGAAGGCTAGAGATCAAGATTCTTGTGGTTGGAATGGTATGTCTTGGTCTCAACACATGAGTATGTGGTTCTCTCTCGGAAAATGAGTAGTGGAAGTGTAGGTACGTTCTGATGGCTTTCTCTCGAATGAAGAATGGGTGGAGGGGTATATATAACCTCCACACAAAATCTAACCGTTACACACAGATTCCCAAACTCGGTGAGACCAAATGGTAAAACTCGGTCAGACCGATTCAGGTCAAAATATGAATGTTAGGCTTTTTGGTGGGACCGATGTGCTAGGGTTAGGGCATAATGTAATCTTGGTGAGACTGATTTTAGTAATTGCCACACAGGGAGTTGGTCAGGCAAACTTGGTGGGACCAATTCGCTCATCTTAGTGAGACCGAAACATTACGAAAAGGAAATAGGGAATTTGCATTGCGAACTCGGTGGGACCGATTCGCTCATTTCGGTGGGACCAAAATATTACGAAAAGGAAATAGGAGTTTGCAATCCGATCTCGGTGAGACCGAGATCCCTATTAGTGAAACCGAAGTGACTCGGGTTTGTGGCAGTGGCTATGTCAAGAGAACTCGGTGGCGCCGGATAGATCAAATCGTTGGGGCTGAGTTTGACTTTTAGGTTTTGGACATATGTGGAAATGAGAAAGTGGCTGAGGGTTTTGGAGCATATCACTAAGCATTTTGAGCAAGAAAGCCATTAAGAAACACCTCATACCCGTTTAATAGTATTGTCTTTCCTATGGACTCAATGTGATCTTGGATCACTAAAAAGAAAATGTAGAGTCTTGAACTTGTTTCCAATATGTATCCTTAGCATTTTGAGGGGTCCACATCTCTAGTCCATGCCATGCCAATCATTGAACTTTCTGAAATGATCATCTTGAAAGAGCATTAGTTCAATGGGCCATATGTTGTTAAGAATTACCAAAACAACCTAGGGATTAGTTGCATGTTCAACTTACACGGGGCTACAATGGGCAATGTTGTTGTTTGTCGTCGAGGTTAGCTGCATCCCATGTCTTATACACCATCTGTTTCTAAATATAAGTATTTTTAGATATTCCAATATAGACTACATACGAAGAAAAATGAGTGAATCTAGATTCTAATCTAAAATATACCTATAATTCTATATACATCCCTATGTAGCTCATATTGAAATCTCTAAAAATACTTGCACTTAGGAACGTAGGTAGTTGTATTTTACATCATTTGAGCAATCTCAGTTTAGCTTCTAACATTTACTGGTTGCTTGTAGGTACATATATGAGCGGTTGATCCATGCTTCGATCCCTTTTGCATATGGGGCAATGAGATATTCATGAACAAGCATCAAGTGAGGAAACTAAGAAAGATTGTTAGGCGAAAGAAATGGGTGATGGGAATTAACCTCTTTCTTTACACTTTGTCCAAGAGAACAGTGAACTTTAGGATGGTAAGTAATATGTTGCATTTTTCCCCTGCCCACAACAAGTTACTCTATTGGACCTGAGTATCTGAATTTTTCTCTTTTTAGTGGTTTTCGAAGCTATTTACTGATGATTACCTTGCAAACTACATGACCGGAGTGGAGGCAACTAAGGTTAAAGTATATAATTCATTCTACCATGATAATGCTCTAGAAGTCTTCCTGAAGGCGGTGAAGGATGGGCGGGCGATCGTCACAAGGGTTGGACAAAAGTTGTTCGTACCTATGGCATGCAGGAGGGCACATTATGGGCATTCCACTTCTTCAACACCATCGGCAGCCAAAATGATTTACACAAGTCTCTTCACCTTTACCTCCTCTAAATATTGTGGTTCATCATAGTTAATTGTTGTCTAATCCTGAATATATTGTACTGCCAATTTTATTTATGGATTTGTTGTTGAATCATTGTGCTGAGAATTTGAATTCCACGTTTCTTATTTCAAAATTTCCAATTCGAATAATAAATTAAAGGGAAAAAAGTATACATGAGCGAATAAAATAATGTGCACACAGTTAGAAAGAAAACAGCGTGTGCGATGAAAAATAGAGAACAGACGGTTCTTTGACGTGAAACGTTTGCGATGCCCGACGGACGCACACACGGTTTCGTCTCATAAGCGTGAGCGATTCATGGTAATACGGCAAATGTTTCAAACCAGTGTGCGTGTGTGATAAGAATACCTATCGCACACAGTTATGAAAATGGACACGTTGGCGTTAGTAGATGCACCGCACACATTTTACATTCTTGAACTATGTGTGTTAACGTACCTATCACAAACATATCCATAAAATAAATGTTGATGTCCACCTTTTTCACACGATATTGCGGCGTAACCGTTTGAGATGTCTCTCGGATCAGAAACATAATGTCGAGATGTAACGTGTGGGACCGGGGAGACTTCTCATACATTTATTCTATGGCGATCGTCAGTAGCCGCTCGGCTATCCCCAACATTTTCTGGGTCGTGTGGGAAGGACCCCCCCTATTGCATTCACTCACCGGCGAAGGTTCAGAATGACTTCAAGGAGAGGGGTTAAAATTTGTTTGTATTGTTGGAAATATGCCCTAGAGGCAATAATAAAATGGTTATTATTATATTTCCTTGTTCATGATAATTGTCTATTGTTCATGCTCTAATTGTATTAACCGGAAACTGTAATACATGTGTGAATACATAGACCACAACATGTCCCTAGTGAGCCTCTAGTTGACTAACTCGTTGATCAATAGATGGTCATGGTTTCCTGACCATAGACATTGGATATTGTCGGCGTTCTGGGAACGGGGGTCGCCAGACTTGCCTGCCTGCGGCCTGCGGCGTGGCTCAAGCGAAGGCCCAGTGCAGCCCAGCTTCATCAGCTCAAGCTCAAGACCCTTGCGAGGGGCCAAGCCTCGCGGGGCGGACGACATGAAGCTTCCTCAGGAGCAGCCTCGTCAGCCAGGCTCGCGAGGAGGAGGAGAGATCAAGGCAGGGCACCTTGCGAGGAGCCCGTGACGCAAGCCATGACGATCAAGACCAGGTGGGCGCCAGGCGGGCGCCGGCCTGCGAAGTGTCCTTGTTTCCCCTTTGGTGCAAAGGGGGCAAGCACAGGCTAAGGCATCCGGCAAAGGTTACCGTTTCGGTGCAACAAGACCAAAACCAGCAGAACGGCAGGATGGAAGTCATCATGGAGCCCAGGACGGCGTCACCGCCAGAGTCTTTGGCAATCGAAGACCAACTTTAGTCAGGATAAGTGTACTAGATGTTCCCCTTCAAAATGGCCAATTGTTACCGCCCTTCCCGCTCATTATTTGGGAAGAGGCCCAAGGCCTCCCTCTATAAATAGGACTAGCCACCATAGTAGAGAGAGGTGGATCCAGATCATGCATAGACTAGAGAGAGAGGGGGGCGACTGAACCCACCCAAGCAGTTCATCGCACCAGCTCAAGAACAGCACCTCGCGAGGTTGTTCTCCCTTTGTATTGTTAATCATCAGCCCCTGAGGCAATCCACCATACCACACACTGGAGTAGGGTATTACACCACAATGGTGGCCTAAACCAGTATAAACCTCGTGTCCCTTGTGTGTTCTTCTTTCTAGTCTAGATTCCTTACGAGCCCTCGAGACGCGAGTTGGTAGGGGAAAGATCTTCGTGCGCACCCCAGGGTTCTAACCTCAAGGGTCTGCCAGAACCCGAAATCTGACATTTGGCGCACCAGGTAGGGGTGCGCCGGAATCTTTCCTCCACTGGTCGCATGTGATCTTCCGTTGTATCCATGGCTGACGCTCGTCGGGCTCGCACCGAGCATCGGGCTGCTCTCGCCACCCGCGTCACCCAGACGGCGCCCGTCGGTGGACGCCCCCGTCGTTCCCCGTCGCCTACCGCCAACGCTGCCACCGGCCTGGCGGGGCACGAGCAGCACGACTCGTCCCTGCATCCTTCGGTGTGGCGGGAAGGCCGCACCGCCACCCCGTCGCTGACTCCAGCCGGTTCGTCATCCCACGCCCGTCGCGCCCCCACGGACGCGCACGCTACGCTGCTCCTGGCGCGTGAGCTCCTGCACTACCGTCCCATCGACGACCTCTACAAGGACTGGCTCGCCCGCATCACCGAGCTCGTCAGCGCCACAGGGGGCTCTCCTACGCCATCCCTCTCGCTGCCTCGCCCTCCATCCTGCACAGGAGGCGTGGACCAAGAGGTGCCTCCGCCACCTCCTCCCCAGGAAAGCGCCTTGGCTCCAAGGCGCGCGGCCCCAGGACGAGACCCACCGTGTCTGGCGCCTGCACGGCAAGAAATGAGTTGCCAAGAAATCCCTCACCCCCAAGAAGGTGCCCGCGTGCTCCCAGCATCGGTGTGCCATGACCGCATCCCTGCGCCACCACGTCAAGACCCCACGCTGCTCCAAGCGGCAGTGCGTGGGAATTTCCAGGAGCAAGCCCAGCACCAGCAAAGGGCTCCGATAGCCACCGCAGGCTGCCGCACCTTCATCCCCGAGCTACACAGTGTTGCATGGCCGGGCAAGTTCAAGCCTGACATGCCCCCTTGCTACAACGACACTATAGACCCTGTGGAGTTCCTACAGATCTACGAGCTAGGCATTGAAGCCGCCAACAGGGACGAAAGGGTCATGGCGAATTGGTTTCCCATGGCGCTCAAGGACGGTGCCCGCACCTAGCTCCTGAACCTGGCTCCTAGCACGATCTCCTCCTGGGACGAGATGCACACTCGCTTCATCGCCAACTTCCAAGGCACTCGCGACCGGGCCCCGGCCATGAGTGACCTGCGCCGCATCAAGCAACAGCCAGGAGAGACCCTGCAGAAGTACATCCAGCACTTCAACAACGCTCGCCTCAAGATCCCCAGGGTGACTGAGGAAGCCATCATCTCAGCTTTCTCCGATGGCGTGTGTGACATCAAGATGAAAGAGGAGATAGCAATCCAGGAAGACATGTGCACATCCCTGGAGCTGTTCAACTTGGCGACCAAGTGCGCCAGGGCTGAGGAAGGGCGCCTCTCCCTCCTCGAACTTCCGGCTGCCAATCCAGAAGAGAAGAAGCCCAAGGTCAAGGACGTGAAGCGCAAGGGGACTGTTTTGCTCGCAGCAGAGCCAGACACCAAGCGAGGCAGGGATCAGCCTGAGTCATCCAAGGGTAGCCGGTACTGTGTGTACCACGACCTCCACACCCACAACACCAACGAATGCCAAGAGCTCAGGGCCGTACGAGATGGGCGTATGGGCCGATGCCCCGAGCGCAACGATCGGGGCTATGGCCGAGGAGGAGGAAGAGGTGGAGGACAATGGGAAGACCGTGGTCCTCGCCAAGGGTGGCGCGACCGACCTCGCGAGGACCGTTGGCAGGACCAGCCTCGCGAGGGAGGTTGGAGGGATCAGCCTCATGAGGATCGCCCGCACGGCAACGCAGGCCTCCCTCCTCTGCCTCCACCGCCAAGGAGGAATGAAGACCAACATCAGGACGAGGGGGCTGGGGGCTTCCTGGAGCCGCGCGCAATCGCTTGCATCCTGGGCGGCGCCCAGGCCCCAGCATCACAATGCATCTTCAAGCAATTTGCTCGCGAGGTGAATGCAGTCCTCCCCAAGCTTGAGGCCACGCGCCCTCTCAGGTGGTCTGCATGCGCTATCACGTTTAGCTCAGCGGATCAGCTCAAGTGCACAGGAACGGCCGGAGTCCTCCCAATGCTTTGTTCCCCAGTCATCAGCAATGTGCAAGTCACCAGGACCCTCATCGATGGCAGAGCAGGACTCAACGTCTTGTCCATCAAGACATTCAACAATCTCCAAGTGCCATATGATCAGCTTCAGCCGACCAAGCCTTTCTCAGGAGTCACTGATGGTTCCACTGTTCTGATAGGGCAGGTTCGCCTTCCAGTCACCTTTGGGCAGCGTAACAACTACCGCACCAAGCTCATTGACTTTGACATCGCCCACATTCGCCTGCCATACAATGCCATCCTTGGGTACCCAGCCCTGGCCAAGTTCATGGCAGTGACTCACCATGGTTACAATGTCCTCAAGATGCCAGGAAGCGGTGGAGTCATCACAGTACCCTATGAGGAAAGGGATGTAGTGTGTTCTCTTGAGTGTGCCTTCCAAGCCACGGTAATCGAAGACCCAGATCACAGGAGCAGGAGACTTCCCAAGGCGGTCCCTAAGAAGAAGAAGGCTTCGCCTAGCCCAAGCCATCAGGAGGCGGGGACCTCCGGAGGTGTTGCGTCAGGATTCGCGTCCGTTCAGGGGGCGCCACCCTCTATCACATAGGAAGGCGCGCCCGGCGCCCTCCTCGGGCAGGGCTCAGGGGCTCTTTCTTGGAGAGCCACCGACCTTGCCAAGGTCACGAGGGAGGCGCTCGGGCACCACTTGGAGGCGTGCTTCAAGGCGCGCTTTCCTCAGGATGGAATGAGGCAAGGAGGGCCAAACCCTCAGGAGTTCATCGCGAGAAACACTGAGGAGCTACAAGAGTCAAGAGTCATGCGCGGCAGCCGCCGCCTACCCGCCGCAGCCCCCCATCCAGGTGAGAATGGCGGACTGTGCGTCTGCATCGACGTGCCAGGGATCAACCGAGCCGCGTCTCAGGAGCACCTCTGGACTTCGCGCGTGGGGCGTTGCGAGGGTCCACCTCACAGCTACGTCCGCATGCCTTTCGGCCTGCCGAACGCGGTCGCCGCTCATCAGCGCCTGCTGAGGAGCATTCTAGAGGCTCAGGAGGTCAGGCCTCGCACGGTCCTGGCGGAGATGGAGATGGCCCTCGAAGATCCACCTGTGCCCCCGGAGCCTCCCGAGGCTCCAGGTCCCGGGAGCTCGTGAAGGTCGGCTTCCTCGCCGCGCGTCGTTCGCTACTTGAGCCTCCCTTCATCTTCAACGGTATCAGGTGACATCTTTCAAAGTTCCATTTTCAGCTGGGAGCGCCCACATGGCTGCATCATTCCCAGGTCGCGTGGGTCCGTCCCTGCAGCATGTATCCGTTTTGCTCATGTTCTTTGCTTACCTTGTTGGGGGCGCCCCTCGGGCTGCATTATCCCCAAGCAGCTCGGGCCTGACCTAGTGGCGGTTGCTTATTATGCATCTATCTAAATGGATTTGCCCTTCCATGTTTAACCTGATTCCCATGATTATCTTCTGCTCCCTATCGTGGACCTCTCCACTCTCATGCAAAGCGCTTGCACATTAAAAGGGGGGTTCCTGAGCATCACGACTCATGGGCTCTTACTGGCTCTCCAGCCCTCACCCCCTAGCCTTGACCCAAGGCATCACGACCTGTCATACCAGTGGCGGCTGAGCTTGCTCGAGGGCCGGGACCTGAGGACATAGAGCATTTGCATTCTAACCACCTTACAGGAACATACCATTGATAAAGGCCGAGAGCCTGGCGAAACCCGCCTCGAGGTAGGGCCTCGTGAGTCCCGCACTGGCCCATGGGTGCCCAGATACACCTCTCCTAGCCCTACCGTGCCGGCCACGTGTCAGGGCGGGGCTGTACACGCCCCGAGGGCTCCTCCCGGAGGAGAGCCCCCTCCCACGCACCAGTAGAAGCACCATGCTCCGCGCTGGCTGATGACACTGCCGAGGAGCGGCTATGCCCGTACACATACGGAAGCACTATGCTCCCCGCTGGTGATAAACAACTGAGGGTGGCCCACGGCCGTATCAACCTCAGGGAGCCCGGAGCTCAGTGTCCGGTACCATCGCAACGCCTTCCCTCGAGAGTGACGCGTGAGGGGGCTGGACACGGGGGCTGGGCCCGGGCCACGCCCGAGCACACGCCACCCAGCCAGGTCCCTCAAACCTGGTCGTCGCGCGCCCCTCCCCGAGCGGAGCCAAGGTACGAAAGCTCGTTTGCGCATCAAGGGGGACTCCTGAGCATCACGACTCAGGAGCCTAACTGGTCACGTAGCCCCTCACTCCTTAGTCCCGTCTTGGTTTCTGGTCGGGGCTAACGGCGGCTGAGGTAATGCGCAGGGCCGGGCCCTGCCGATGTAGAACAACAAATCCACTCCCTTGCGCGTCAAGGGGGACCCCTGAGCATCGCGACTCAGGAGCCTAACTGGTCACGTAGCCCCTCACTCCTTAGTCCCGTCCTGGTTTTCGGTCGGGGCTAACGGCGGCTGAGGTATGTGCGGGGCCGGGCCCTGCCGACGTAGAACACAAGCAAATAGGAGGGGAAAATGCAAATTCTAGGGAATTCAAAAGCAAATATTACAAGCCATAGATTGTTTCACAACGCCAAACACAAGTTTAAATGCCTCCACAAGGCATGGTGCATGTTGTAGGAATTAAAATAGGACAGAAGCCGCGAAGGGATTACTTTCTAGTGGCGCCGCCGCCTGTGGTGGAGTCACGCTGGGCGGCTCCACCTTCTAAGGGTGTGGAGCTAGCGGCATCGCGCCTGGGTAAGGTGCTGAAGGTGCGGAACCTCCCCAGAAAAGCCTTGGCTCGGCCTTTCATGACCTCAGCAGCAGCAGTGGCAAGGTCGCCGCTCACAGGTTCCAGCAGGCTGTCGAGGTCGACGTTGGGGTCGCCAAGGTAGACGTGGGTGAGGACATGCGTCAGCGCTGCAGAAGACAGGGCACGCGCCTCGGCCTCGGTCGTAGGACCAAGGCCGTCCGCGAAATCTTCAAGTGCACGGACCAGGAAGGGAAGCAACTCGGTAGGGCCGTCCTCTGCGCCAGCCAACGGCTTCTCTAAGCCGCCCTCACAAAGCGTCTTCAGCGCAGTGCGAGCTTTATCCTCCAGCTTGGCGAAGGCCACTCGATCCTCAGCCAGGACCTTTGCCTTGCCGTCTAGCTCGACCCTCTCCACCTTCAGCGCCTGCTCCAGTGTCTCCAACCGGCCGTGATGGTCGTCAAGTTCGGTGTCCCGGTCCCTGACGATAGCTTCCCGAGCCTTCATCTCCTCCTTCTTCTCCTGGCGGCTGCGGACCTCCTTCGCGAGCTCGTCACACAGGCCTTGAAGCTCGTCCTCCAGCACCTTGCAGCAGTCCAGGGCATCCTCAGCGTCACCCAAGGCGGCATCGCAGGTGGCCTTGGCCTGGGAGGCAGCTTGCTTTTCCTCATCGGAGGCAGACACGGCCTGGCTCCGCGCCGCTCGGACGGAGGCAGCGGAGCGGGCCCAGCCAGAGGCTAGCTCCAAGCGCCCGTCCATCAGGCGGGGATCTGCGCTCCGAAGATCCTCCCGCAACAGGCTCAGTTCATTGGCAGCCCGGTCCAGGATGGCGGAGGAGTCGGAAGAAATGGGAGCCGGTGGAATAGGCGGAGAGGACGGCAGCGTGATCACGGCTTGGGAGGAAGGAACCCCCTGGGCCATGGCCACCCCGGCGACAGCACCAAGCGCAGGCACCTCCAGAGTCAGCGGGGCCACGGGGGCTGACTCCTCGCCGGAACGTCCCTGCTGGCCTCGTGAGGACGATCGGGCAGGAGAGGTGCGAGCCTCGCTGCCTCCTTTCCCCGCGGATGAAGGCGCGGCCCCGGCAGATGAACTCGCCCCAAGTAGGGTCACCGAGGACCCTTTCAACCTTTTTGCTGCAGGCGCCGGCCTGGCCAAAAGGATGCAGACGTCAAGCCTTGGTGACAAAAATGAAGCAAAACACGAACCGAGCACTTACTGGTCATCGTTCGAGGACTCAAGCAGCCTCCGGCCAAACTTGAAGCCCAAGAGCCTACAGCTGGGGTCAGCCTTGGGAGGCCTGAAAGCAGAAGGCGCGTCAGGAGGGCCGGAGCTGGCCTCAGACCGCCCCAGGACCAGAGCAGACCCTGGGGGAACCAGCCCCAACCTGCCCTTCCTCGGGATCAAGGGAGAGTCCTCCCCAGCCTCGTCGTCGTCCGTCATGGAGCGGAGGGCGCGGGACCTGCGCCGAGGAAAGGACTCCCCCGACTCCTCGCCGGTCGCCTCAGAGTCAGGCTCTTCTTCCTCCTCACTCCCGCTGAAGTCGTCGGAGGACACGTTCACCATCGCCAACGCCACCAGATCCACGGGAGCTTCTGCAGGCACCAGCTCCTCACCGTTGAAGGTGGGCATGGCGCTCACCACCTGCTCCCAGTCATCGGAAAGAACAGGGGGACAGGAGTGCCCTCCAGGCTCGCCACGTCTCCCCCAACCAAGGAGTGGAGAGCCGCGGCCAGATCTTCGTCGGCCAGGGCCTCAGAGCTTAGGCAAAGGGCGGCATCTGCTTCCCCAAGCCTCCACAATGGGAGCGAGTGCTCCCATAGTGGAGCCACCCGGTGCTCCAGGAACTCCCTCAGGAGCGTAGCCCCGATCAGCTTCGTCGCCCCCAAGTTGCCTGGCCTCAGGTCTGTGTTCATCCTCTTCAACACCACCTTCGCGCGGGGGTCGACAAGCTCCGCGCGAGACCACACGTCAACGGCCTTGGGCTGCCCCGTAGGCAGCACCTGTCGAGGGTGGATGCGCCCAACATCCACCACGACCCACTTGCTCCGGAAGCCGTCGATCCTCTTCCCGGGCTTCGAGATGGCATTGGAGTTGGAGTATGTGATAAATCTCGCACATGCGGTGATGTGGGCCCCAGAAACTCGGAGGGAGAAGTAATGACGCAGCAAGGTCACAGAGGGCATTACCCCAACATGAGCCTCACAATAGTAGGCGAAAATCGCCAGGAGAAGAACAGAGTTGGGGTGGAGGCGCAGAGCTTGCAGGTTGTATTGGCGAAGAACAGCAAGGAAGAACTCGGAAAAAGGAGGCACCAGACCGGTGATGATGGCGCTCACAAAGAGCGGGTAGAAGGTGCTCCCCTTGCCTTCAGGCTCGGCGGAGCCGGCCTTAAGCACGGTCGCCCCCTCGTTGCCCTGCGCCACCGTCATTAGGCGCATGAGGGCGAGATTATTCTCCAACACATTCGGGGGATCCAGAGCCGGCGAGTACCACGCTTCGATCGGGGTCTTGCGAGGCACCATGGCTTGCCGGGTGGGAAGGATTGAGACGGATCTGGAGGATTCAGGAGCAAGAAGGAGAAGAGTGAGAAAGGGGATCTGGAACAAGGCGAACAAGAACGAAGCAAGTAAGTCTAGCCCGAGAACCTCTCTTTGTCAGATGAACGGTTGCCGAGGTGTTGTGGGGAAGCGGGGACGCCCACATCCAATCAACCGCCACGCGGCGCCCAAGGCCGCAAGCTATTGGGGCCTGCGGCGCTTCGCACTTGCCCATTCACTTATCTGCTAAGCCAAGTCCGAGCGCGCCTTGGGCCCGGGGGCTACTGTCAGTGTTCTGGGAACGGGGGTCCCCAGACTTGCCTGCCTGTGGCGTGGCTCAAGCGAAGGCCCAGTGCAGCCCAGCTTCATCAGCTCAAGATCAAGACCCTCGCGGGGCGGACGACGGGAAGCTTCCTCAGGAGCAGCCTCGTCAGGCAGGCTCGCGAGGAGGCGGAGAGATCAAGGCAGGGCACCTCGTGAGGAGCCTGTGACACAAGCCATGATGATCGAGACCAGGCGGGCGCCAGGCGGGCGCCGGCCTATGCAGTGTCCTTGTTTCCCCTTTGGTGCAAAGGGGGCAAGCACATGCCAAGGCATCAGGCAAAGGTTACCGTTCCGGTGCAACAAGACCAAGACTAGCAAAACGGCAGGATGGAAGTCATCATGGAGCCCAGGACGGTGTCACCGCCAGAGTCTTTGGCAGTCGAAGACCAACTTTAGTCAGGATAAGTGTACTAGATGTTCCCCTTCAAAATGGCCAATTGTTGGCGCCCTTCCCGCTCATTATTTGGGAAGAGGCCCAGGGCCTCCCTCTATAAATAGGACTAGCCACCACAGTAGAGAGAGGAGGGATCCAGATCACACATACACTAGAGAGAGAGAGGGGCGACTGAACCCACCCAAGCAGTTCATCGCACCAGCTCAAGAACAACCCCTCACGAGGCTGTTCTCCCTTTGTATTGTTCATCATCAGCCCGTGAGGCAATCCTCCACACCACACACTGGAGTAGGGTATTACACCACAATGGTGGCCTGAACCAGTATCAACCTCGTGTCCCTTGTGTGTTCTTCTTTCTAGTCTAGATTCCTTACGAGCCCTCGAGACGCGAGTTGGTAGGGGAAAGATCTTCGTGCGCACCCCAGAGTTTGAACCTCAAGGGTCTGCCGGAACCCAAAATTCGACAGATGTCATTGATAACGGGATCACATCATTAGGAGAATGATGTGATGGACAAGACCCAATCCTAAGCATAGCACAAGATCGTGTAGTTCGTTTGTTAAGTGCTTTTCTAATGTCAAGTATCATTTCCTTAGACTATGAGATTGTGCAACTCCCGGATACCATAGGAATGCTTTGGGTGTACCAAACGTGTAACGCCCCGGTTTCGATGCGCCAGGTGTCCGCCAGTTATTCACCATAGTTGCCATGTCATTTGCTTGCGTGTTGCATTTTATCATGTCATCATGTGCATTGCATTGCATACGTGTTTGTCTCATGCATCTGAGCATTTTCCCCGTTGTCCGTTTTGCAATCCGGCACTCCTATGCCCTCCGGCGTTCCCCTTTTCGTCTCCTGTCGTGAGTGGGTGTTAAACTTTCTCAGAATGGCCCGAGATTTGCCAAGCGGCCTTGGTATAGCACCGGTAGACCGCCTGTCAAGTTTCGTGCCATTTGGAGTTCGTTTGATACACCAACGGTTAACCGGGTAACCGTAAAGCCCCTCTCTCTTTGCAGCCTAACACCCCTTCCAAAGTGGACCAAAACCCATCTAACTCCCCTCCATGCTCTCGGTCGTTCGATCACGATCACGTGGCCGAAAACCTCTCCTTATTTGGACTCTCCTAGCTCCCTCTACCTATAAAATAGCCCCTCCCCCAAAATTCGCGGATGAAACCACCCCTAACCCTAGCCCCGCTCCCCTCGCGCGCCGGACATGTCCAACCATGCCGGACATGTCCAGCCTCCACGTCGCTCCGACGAATCAGCCGCCGCCACCTCAGCGCCGCCGCCTCTGCGCCCAATAGGAAGCCGCCACCTCACCCGCGCCCTCCCTCTCTCTCCTCCGCGCCCGCCGCCGGCCCGCGGGGCCCGAGACCGGCCCGCCCGAGCCGCGACCGGGCCCGCGCGCCGCCCGGCTCCCGCGCCGCCTGCGCCCGCTTCCCCGCCGCCGGCTGCTGTGCCCGCCGCCGCCGGCACTGCCCTCCGCCACCGCGCCTCCTATCTTCCCCGCCGCCGGTCACCCCCTCACCTCTCCGGCCGAGGCGCCCACGCAGCCCCGCTGTCTGGCGCTCCGCCGCCGCCGCGAGGCCCGGCCTCCCCGCGCCGACCCGCCTCTGCGCCATGGCCGCCCGCCCTGTCGGCATCTCCGGCCTCCGCCTTGCCGTGCCCCGAGCGCCGCCTCCCTGCTCCCTCCTCTCCACGTCGCCCTCGCCGACCTCCTGCTCCTCCCCGCGCCGCGAGGAGCTCGCCGGAGTTTGCCTTGCCGGAGCTCCGGCCGGATCTGAGGGAGTGGATCAGATCCACCACTCCCTCCATCCAAACGAGCCTTCCCCACGCCCGGATCTCCTCGTCCCGCACGTCCTCGTCCCGGGTTGACTTTTCACGAGGTATAATTTTGCCTAAGTCCCCGAATCTATGACGTTATCATGTCATGTTCATCGCATAGTATCTCTGCATCTATAGCTCCGTTTTGTGCGTGTAATATGTCAAATTGTTCATCTCGACGAGTACTTCATTTCATTCCAATGCATCATGTTCATTTGAGCTCATCTTGATGCCTGAGTCATCGTTGTAAGAGTGTTTCATGATGTTTTCTATTGTCTGTTAACAGAACATGCTCATTTGTCATTTTTGCCATGATTGATGTGTGCATCCTATGAGGTTGATGTCTACATGTGTTTTGATCTATGCCATGACATCTTTACAGTGGTGCTTACCATGTATTTTTGTGATTAATGTGGTGACTAGCACAAGCATGCAAACTAGGCATCATGATGTTGCTGATTTTAGTCCCTGTTCTGCTGTTATTTTGATGCCATGTAAACATGATGCTACAGAGAGATCCATGCATATTTGGAGATACTTCATTAAGGATGTTTTGAACAAATGGTTATTGTATATCCATTCATGCCCTTGGTTGCAATTATGGAGTAGTCTAGCATGTCATTTTTGTGCTCTACTTTTGCTCCAAAATGTTTCCTGGCAGATTGTTTACATGTTATTCAATTTTGCCAAGGTTGTTGTAGTTGATCCTTGCATGCTATGAACTTGTTGTTACCTTGGTTTGTTTCATAAACATGTCTTCTTGCTGATGCTATGCTTATCTTGTCATGCATTGCTTTGTGATGAGTGAATCGAGCTTGTTAAGTAGTGTACTTGCTGTTGCTGTTTTGCTAGGCTGAATCTGTTATTTCGTGATGCTATGCAAACCTGCTGCTACAGGTCATTCTATGCATAATGTGGAGATGTTCACTAAATAAGTTTTGTTCTACATGTCATTCTCTATCCATACATGCCCCTGGTTGCATTTATAGCTTGTCGTAGCTTGTTTTAATCTTGATCTATAGTTGCTTCATAATGTTGCTGTCAGCCTGTTAACATTAAGTTCAGTTGTTGCCATGCTTGTTGGTAGTGATCCATGTACCCTATTGACTTGCTCTTGCCATGCTTAGCTTCACAAACATGTCTTATTACTGTTGGTTGCCTTGCCATGCCATGTTTTGCTCTGTAGTTATAGGCAGATGGGAATTTGTTAATGTCCAGTTGTAGATAACTTGACACCAGATCTGAATTAAAACGCATCAACCGCGTGTGTAGCCATGATGGTCTCTTCTCGGCGGAGTACGGGAAGTGAACATGGTCTTTGGGTTATGTTTGACGTAAGTAGGAGTTCAGGATCACTTCTTGATCATTGCTAGCTTCACGACCATTCCATTTGCTCTCCTCTCGCTCTTATTTGTGTATGTTAGCCATCATATATGCTTAGTCGCTGCTGCAACCTCACCACTTTACCCCTTCCTTCCCTTTAAGCTTTGCTAGTCTTGATACCCATGGTAATGGGATTGCTGAGTCCTCGTGGCTCACAGATTATTAAAACAACAGTTGCAGGTACAGGTTATGCGATGATCATGACGTGAGAGTGATGTTTTCTTGTATTGAAGTTCTTCTTCTGCTTCTTCTTCGATCAGGGGATAGGTTCCAGGTCGGCAGCCTGGGCTAGCAGGGTGGATGTCGTTTGAGTTTCTGTTTGTGTTTCATCCGTAGTCGGATGATGCTCTTTTGTATTATGATGTTGTATTCGTGTGGCATTGTATGCCTTATGTATGTATCCCCATCTATTATGTAATGTTGATGTAATGATATCCACCTTGCAAAAGCATTTCAATATGCGGGTCTATCCTTGGTGGGACCTTCGAGTTCCTTTTGGATAGGGTCGCATATTGGGCGTGACAAAACATCACAACGTAACTCGGTGGCTATAAAGGTACACTACAGGTATCTCCGAAAGTGTCTGTTGGGTTGGCACAAATTGAGACTGGGATTTGTCACTCCGTATGATGAAGAGGTATCTCTGGGCCCACTCGGTAATGCATCATCATAATGAGCTCAATGTGACTAAGGAGTTAGTCACGGGATCATGCATTACGGAATGAGTAAAGAGACTTGCCAGTAACGAGATTGAACGAGGTATTGGGATACCGACGATCGAATCTTGGGCAAGTAACATACCGGTTGACAAAGGAAATTGTATACGGGATTGATTGAATCCCCGACATCGTGGTTCATTCGATGAGATCATCGTGGAACATGTGGGAACCAACATGGGTATCCATATCCCGTTGTTGGTTATTGGCCGGAGAGATGTCTCGGTCATGTCTGCATGATTCCCGAACCCGTAGGGTCTACACACTTAAGGTTCAGTGACACTAGAGTTGTTATGGGAATTAGTATGCGGTTACCAAATGTTGTTCGGAGTCCCGGATGAGATCCCCGACGTCACAAGGAGTTCCGGAATGGTCCGGAGATAAAGATTTATAAAAGGGAAGTCCTTACTCGGTCGCCAGAAATGTTCGGGCATTTATCGGTATTGTACCGGGGCCACCGAAAGGGTTCCGGGGGTCCACCGGGAGGGTCCACCTGCCCCGGAGGGCCCTATTGCCTGAATATGGAGGTGAACCAGCCGCTAGGTGGGATGGGCGCCAACCCCCCCAGGGCCCATGCGCCTAGGATTGGGGGGGGGAACCCTAAAGGGGGCGCCCCCCTTGGCTTGGGGGGCAAGCCTCCCCCCTTGCCCCCCTCTAGATCCATATGGAGGGGGCCAGGCCCCCTCTCCCTTGCCCCTATAAATAGAGGGGAGATGGGAGGGTTGCCGCACCCTTCCCCTGGCGCAGCCCTCTCCCTCTCCACCACCTCCGTAGTAGTAGTAGTGCCTGGCGAAGCCCTGCCGGAGAACTGCAAGCTCCACCACCATGTCGTCATGCTGCCGGAGCTCTCCCTCAACTTCTCCTCTCCCCTTGCTGGATCAATAAGGAGGAGGCACCCCCGGGCTGTACGTGTGTTAAACATGGAGGCACCGTCTGTTGGCGCTAGATCGGATCTTCTGTGATTTGAATCGCTGCGAGTATGACTCCATCATCCGCGTTCTAGTAACGCTTGCGCTTAGCGATCTTCAAAGTTATAAGATGCACATCCTATCTCTCTCTCTTGTTGCTATAAACTCCTAGATTAATCTTGGTGATACGTAGGAAATTTTGGAATTATTGCTACGTTCCCCAACATTGGCATCATGAGCTAGGTCTATGTGTAGATTCTATGCACGAGTAGAACACAAGTAGTTGTGGGTGTTGGTTTGTTCAATTTGCTTACCGTTACTAGTCCTATCTTGTTTCGGTGGTATTGTGGGATGAAGCGGCCTGGACCGACCTTACACGTATGCTTACGTGAGACAGGTTCCCCCGACTGACATGCACTTGTTGCATAAGGTGGCTAGCGGGTGTTTGTCTCTCCCACTTTAGTTAGATCGGATTCGATGAAAAGGGTCCTTATGAAGGGTAAATAGCAATTGGCATATCACCTTTGTGGCTTTTGCATAGGTAAGAAACGTTCTTGCTAGAAACCCATAGCAGCCACGTAAAACATGCAACAACAATTAGAGGACGTCTAACTTGTTTTTGCAGGGTATGATTTGTGATGTAATATGGCTAAAAGAATGTGATGAATGATATATGTGATGTATGAGATTGATCATGTTCTTGTAATAGGAATCACGACTTGCATGTCGATGAGTATGACAACCGGCAGGAGCCATACGAGTTGTCTTAATTTATTGTATGACCTGCGTGTCATTGAAAAACGCATGTAATTACTTTACTTTATTGCTAACCGTTAACCATAGTAGTAGAAGTAATAGTTGGCAAGACAACTTCATGAAGACACGATGATGGAGATCATGGTGTCATGCCGCACCTCAAATAAGGAGATCAAAGGCGCAAGATGATATTGGCCATATCATGTCACTTTATGATTAGCATGTGATGTTTGTCATGTTTACATCTTATTTTCTTAGAACGACGGTAGCATAAATAAGATGATCCCTCATTAAAAAAATCAATAAAGTGTTCCCCCTAACTGTGCACCGTTGTGAAAATTCGTTGTTTCGAAGCACCACGTGATGATTGCTACCTCTTGAGCACTATGTTGGATTTCCCCGAAGAGGAGAGGATGATGCAGCAAAGTAGTGTAAGTATCTCCATCAGTTTTTGAGAACCAAGGTATCAATCCAGTAGGAGACCACGCACAAGTCCCTCGTACCTACACAAAATGGTAGCTACTCGCAACCAACACGATTAGGGGTTGTCAATCCCTTCACGGTCACTTACGAGAGTGAGATCTGATAGAGATGATAAATAATATTTTTGGTATTTTTGATAGATAGATGCAAAGTGAAAAGTAAAAGGCAAAGTAAAAACAAAGCAAGTAATAAAGCGATAGAGATTGATATGATGAGAATAGACTCGGGGGCCATAGGTTTCACTAGTGGCTTCTCTCAAGAGCATAAGTATTCTACAGTGGGTGAACAAATTACTGTTGAGCAATTGACAGAATTGAGCATAGTTATGAGTATATATAGGTATGATCATGTATATAGGCATCACGTCCGAAACAAGTAGATCGAAACGATTCTCCATCTACTACTATTACTCCACTCATCGACCGCTATCCAGCATGCATCTAGAGTATTAAGTTAAAAACAGAGTAACGCCTTAGGCAAGATGACATGATGTAGAGGGATAAATTCATGCAATATGATAAAAAAAACCATCTTGTTATCCTCGATGGCAACAATACAATACGTGCCTTGCTGCCCCTTCTGTCGCTGGGAAAGGACACCGCAAGATTGAACCCAAAGCTAAGCACTTCTCCCATTGCAAGAACTACCAATCTAGTTGGCCAAACCAAAAAGATAATTCGAAGAGACTTGCAAAGATAACTCAATCATACATAAAAGAATTCAGAGAAGATTCAAATATTATTCATAGATAAGTTGGATCATAAACCCACAATTCATCGGTCTCAACAAACACACCACAAAAAGAAGATTACATCGAATAGATCTCCAGAGAGAGGGGGAGAACATTGTATTGAGATCCAAAAGGAGAGAACAAGCCATATAGCTACTAGCTATGGACCCGAAGGTCTGAAGTAAACTACTCACACTTCATCGGAGGGGCTATGGTGTTGATGTAGAAGCCCTCCATGGTGGATGCCCCCTCCGACGGAGCTCCGGAACAGGCCCCAAGATGGGATCTCGTGGATACAGAAGGTTGCGGCGGTGGAATTAGGTTTTTGGCTCCTGTTCTGATCGTATGGGGATACGTAGGTATATATAGGAGGAAGGAGTACGTCGGTGGAGCAAAAGGGGGGCCACGAGGTAGGGGGCGCGCCCCCCACCCTCATGACCACCTCTGTTACGTCTTGGAGTAGGGTCCAAGTCTCCTGGATCACGTTCGGTGAGAAAATCACGTTCCCGAAGGTTTCATTCCGTTTGGACTCCATTTGGAATTCTGTTTCTTCGAAACACTGAAATAGGCAAAAAAACAGCAATTCTGGGTTGGGCCTCCGGTTAATAGGTTAGTCCCAAAAATATTATAAAAGTGGAAAATAAAGCCCAGTATAGTCCAAAACAGTAGATAAAGTAGCATGGAGCAATCAAAAATTATAGATACGTTGGAGACGTATCAATGATCGGGTGTGATAGATTATAGCGTTCGCATACAACGGGTGTAAGCCATATTTACACATGCAAAACACTTAGGTTGACTTGACGAGCCTAGCATGTACAGACATGGCCTCTGAACACAAGAGACCGAAAGGTCGAACATGAGTCGTATAGTAGATACGATCAACATGAAGATGTTCATCGATGATGACTAGTCTGTCTCACGTGATGATAGGACACGGCCTAGTTGACTCGAATCATGTATCACTTAGATGACTAGAGGGATGTCTATCTAAGTGGGAGTTCATTAAATAATTTGATTAGATGAACTTAATTATCATGAACATAGTCTAAAATATCTTTGCAATATGTCTTGTGGATCAAATGGCCCACGCTAATGTTGCCCTCAACTTCAACGCGTTCCTAGAGAAAACCAAGCTGAAAGACGATGGTAGCGACTATACGGACTGGGTCCAGAACTTGAGGATCATCCTCATAGCTGCCAAGAAAGCATATGTCCTAGAAGCACCGCTAGGTGAAGCGCCCATTTTCCCAGCAACTCAAGTCGTTATGAACGTCTGGCAGTCATGTAGTGATGATTACTCTCTGGTTCAGTGCGGCATGCTTTACAGCTTAGAACTGGGGCTCCAAAAGCGTTTTGAGCAGCACGGAGCATATGAGATGTTTCAAGAGCTGAAAATGGTTTTCCAAGCTCATGCCCTGGTCGAGAGATATGAAGTCTCCGACAAGTTCTACAGTCGTGATGGAGGAAAATAGTTCTGTCAGTGAGCATATACTCACTATGTCCGGGTTACACAACCGTTTGTATCAGTTGGGATTTAATCTCCCAGATGACTCAGTCATTGACAGGATCCTCCAGTCACTCCTACCTAGCTACAAGAGCTTTGTGATGAACTACAATATGCAAGGGATGGAGAAGTCCATTCCTGAGTTATATTCAATGCTGAAATCAGCGAAGGTGGAAATCAAAAAGGAACATCAAGTGTTGATGGTGAATAAGACCACTAGTTTCAAGAAAGGCAAGGGTAAAAAGAACTTCAAGAGGGACAGCAAGGGAGTTGCCGCATCCAGTAAATCAGTTGCTGGGAAGAAGCCAAACAATGGACCCAAGCTCGAGACTCAGTGCTTTTATTGCAAGGGAAATGGTCACTAGAAGCGGAACTGCCCCAAGTACTTAGCGGATAAGAAGGCTGGCAACACCACAGGTATATGTGATATACATGTTATTAATGTGTACCTTACCAGTACTCGTAGTAGCTCTTGGGTATTTGATACCAGTGCAGTTACTCATATTTGTAACTCAAAATAGGAGCTGCGGAATAAGCGGAGACTAGCGAAGGATGAGGTGACGATGCGCGTCGGGAATGGTTACAAGGTCGATGTGATCGTCGTCGGCACGCTACCTCTACATTTACCTACGGGACTAGTTTTAAACCTTAATAATTGTTATTTAGTGCCAGCTTTGAGCATGAACATTGTATCTGGATCTCATTTAATGCGAGATGGCTACTCATTTAAATTCGAGAATAATGGTTGTTCTATTTATATGATAGATATGTTTTATGGTCATGCCCCGCTGGTCAATGGTTTATTCTTATTGACTCTCGAATGTGATGTTACACATATTCATAGTGTGAATACCAAAAGATGTAAGGTTAATAATGATAGTCCCACGTACTTGTGGCACTGCTGCCTTGGTCACATTGGTGTCAAACGCATGAAGAAACTCCATGCATATGGACTTTTGGAGTCTCTTGATTATGAATCATTTGACACATGCGAACCATGCCTCATGGGCAAAATGACCAAGACTCCGTTCTCCGGAACAATGGAGCAAGCAACCAACTTGTTGCTTATGTCAAGAAACTTCAACCTGAAAAGCTTGAACACAAGTCAGAAAAATGTGTCTTCATAGAATACCCTAAGGAAACCATTGGGTATACCTTCTACCTCAGATCCGAAGGCAAGATATTTGTTGCCAAGAATGGATCCTTTCTGTAGAAAGGGTTTCTCTCGAAAGAAGTAAGTGGGAGGAAATTAGAACTTGATGAAGTACTGCCTCTTGAACCGGAAAGTAGCGCAGCTCACGAAGATGTTTCTGTGGTGCCTGCAACGATTAGAGAGGAAGTAAATGATGATGATCAAGGAACTTTGGATCAAGTTGCTACTGGACTTCGTAGGTCCATAAGGACACCTTCCACACCAGAATGGTATGGCAATCCTGTCCTGGAAATCATGTTGTTAGACAACGGTGAACCTTCAAACTATGAAGAAGCGATGGCCGGCCCAGATTCCAACAAATGGCTTGAAGTCATGAAATCCGAGAAAGGATCCATGTATGAAAATAAAGTATGTACTTTGACAGACTTGCCTGATGATCGGCGAGCCATAGAAAATAAATGGATCTTTAAGAAGAAGACTTACACGGATGGTAATCTGACCATCTATAAAGCTCGGCTTGTCGCTAAGGGTTATCGACAAGTTCAAGGGGTTGACTACGATGAGACCTTCTCACCCATAGCGAACCTGAAGTCCATCCGAATCATGTTAGCAATTGCCGCATTCTATGATTATGAGAATTGGCAAATGGACGTCAAAACGGCATTCCTTAACGGTTTCCTTAAGGAAGAATTGTATAAGATGCAGCCGGAAGGTTTTGTCGATCCTAAGAATGCTAACAAGGAGTGCAAGCTCCAGCGCTCCATCTATGGGCTGGTGCAATGATGACCCACAAGTGTAGGGGATCTATCGTAGTCCTTTCAATAAGTAAGAATGCCGAACCCAATGAGGAGCAGAAGGAAATGATAAGCGGTTTTCAGTAAGGTTTTCTCTGCAAGCACTGAAATTGTAGGTAATAGATAGTTTTGTGATAAGATAAATTGTAACGAGTAACAAGCAATGAAAGTAAATAAAGTGCAGCAAGGTGGCCCAATCCTTTTTGTAGCAAAGGATAAGCCTGGACAATTTCTTATAATTAGAAAGGAGCTCTCGAGGACACATGGGAATTATCGTCAAGCTAGTTTTCATCACGCTCATATGATTCGCGTTCGGTACTTTGATAATTTGATATGTGGGTGGACCGGTGCTTGGGTACTGCCCTTACTTGGACAAGCATCCCACTTATGATTAACCCCTATTGCAAGCATCCGCAACTACAAAAGAAGTATTAAGGTAAACCTAACCACAGCATTAAACATATGGATCCAAATCAGCCCCTAACGAAGCAACGCATAAACTAGGGTTTAAGCTTCTGTCACTCTAGCAACCCATCATCTACTTATTACTTCCCAATTCCTTCCTCTAGGCCCAAATAATGGTGAAGTGTCATGTAGTTGACGTTCACATAACACCACTAGAGGAAAAGACAACATATATCTCATCAAAATATCGAACGAATACCAAATTCACATGACTACTAATAGCAAGACTTCACCCATGTCCTCAGGAACAAACGTAACTACTCACAAAGCATATTCATGTTCAAAATCAGAGGGGTAATAATATGCATTAAGGATCTGAACATATGATCTTCCACCAAGTAAACCAATTAGCATCAACTACAAGGAGTAATCAACACTACTAGCAACCCATAGGTACCAATTTGTGGTTTGGATACAAGATTGGATACAAGAGATGAACTAGGGTTTTGAGAGGAGATGGTGTTGGTGAAGATGTTGATGGAGATTAACCCCCTCCCGATGAGAGGATCGTTGGTGATGACGATGGTGATGATTTCCCCCTCCCGGAGGGAAGTGTCCCCGGCAGAACAGGTATGCCGGAGCCCTAGATTGGTTCCGCCAAGGTCCCGCCTCGTGGCGGCGGAGTTTCATCCCGTAAGCTTGCCCACGATTTTTTCCAGGGTAAAAGCCTTCATATAGAAGAAGATGGACACCGGAGGGCCACCAGGGGGGCCAGGAGACAGGGGAGCGCCTAGTAGGGGTGGGCACGCCCCCCACCCTCCTAGCCAGGGTGCGGACCCCCTAAGGTGTTTCTTCCGCTCAATAATTCTTATTAATTCCAAAAATAAGTTTCGTGGAGTTTCAGGATTTTTGGAGCAGTGCAGAATAGGTTTCCAATGTTTGCTCCTTTTCCAGCCCGAATTCCAACTGCCGGCATCCCCCATCTTCATGGTAAACCTTGTAAAATAAGAGAGAATAGCCATAAGTATTGAGATGTAATGTGTAATAACACCCCATAATGCAATAAATATTGATATAAAAGCATGATGCAAAATGGATGTATCAACTCCCCCAAGCTTAGACCTCGCTTGTCCTTAAGCAGAAGCCGAAATTGAAAACTATGTCCACATGTTTAGAGATAGAGGTGTCGATAAAAATAGAATACGGACATGAGGGCATTGAGGGAGTCCTAGATTAGGGGGTGTCCGGATGGCCGGACTATGACCTTTGGCCGGACTCCCGTACTATGAAGATACAAGATTGAAGACTTCGTCATGTGTTCGGATGGGACTTTACTTGGCGTGGAAGGCAAGCTTGGCGATGCGATATGAAGGTCTCCTCCCATTGTAACCGACTCTGTGTAACCCTAGCCCTCTCTGGTGTTTATATAAACCGGAGAGTTTTAGTCCGTAGGACGAACAACAATCATACCATAGGCTAGCTTCTTGGGTTTAGCCTCTCTGATCTCGTGGTAGATCAACTCTTGTACTACCCATATCATCAATATTAATAAAGCAGGAGTAGGGTTTTACCTCCATCGAGAGGGCCCAAACCTGGGTCAAAACATCGTGTCCCTTGTCTCTTGTTACCATCCGCCTAGACGCACAGTTCGGGACCCCCTACCCGAGATCCGCCGGTTTTGACACCGACATTGGTGCTTTGATTGGGAGTTCCTCTGTGTGTCACCTTTAGGCTCGATGGCTTCTTTGATCATCAACCATGACGAGGTCCAGGGTGAGACTTTTCTCCCCAGATAGATCTTCGTGTTCGGTGGCTTCGCACTGCGGGCCAATTCGCTTGGCCATCTGGAGCAGATCGAAAGCTACGCCCCTGGCCATCAGGTCAGATTTGGAAGCTTAAACTACACGGCCGACATCCGCGGGGACTTGATCTTCGACGGATTCGAGCCACGGCCGAGCGCGCCGCACTGTCACGACGGGCATGATCTAGCTCTGCCGCTGGACAGCACTCAGAGCGTCGCTCAGGTGTCCGCTCCGACCCTTCGCTTGGAGCTGACCGCGCCAATCGGGGACGAACGGTTGGACGCCACCCCGGAAGCTGCAATCTCAACGGCGATCGAGCCGAATACCAGCCTAGTCCTTTGTGAGGCCTGTGACTCCAAGGTGCCGGACTCCTTTCCGGACTCCGGATCTTCCACACCCCTTCCGATCGAACCCAATTGGGATCCGATCATGGAGTTCACCGCTGCGGACGTCTTTCAGCACTCGCCCTTTGGCGACATCCTGAATTCACTAAAATCCCTCTCTTTGTCAGGAGAGCCCTGGCCGTACTATGGTCAGCAAGGTTGGGATGCGGATGACGAAGAAATTCGAAACCCACCCACCACCCACTTCATAGCCACTGTCGACGATTTAACCGACATGCTCGACTTCGACTCCAAAGACATCCACGGTATGGACGCCGATGAAGGAGAAGAACAAGAACCAGCACCTATAGGGCACTGGAAAGCCACCTCGTCATATGACATATACATGGTGGACACCCCAAAAGCAGGGAATGGTGATGAAAAAACGGAGGATGACCCCTCCAAGAAGCAACCTAAGCGCCGACGTCAGCGGCGCCGCTCTAAATCCCGCCAAAGAAAAAAACGGCGAGTCCGGCACTGGAGATAACAACACCCCGGACAGTGCCGAAGACAACCCCCTCCAGCAGGATTCAGCGCAGGAGGACGGAGAAGCCAACCCTCATGAGAGAGCGGCAAACAGGGAGGTCGAGGACGACAATTACATGCCTCCCTCCGAAGACGAGGCAAGCCTCGACGACGACGAATTTGTCGTGCCAGAGGATCCCGCCGAACAAGAGCATTTCAAACACAGGCTTATAGCCACGGCAAGCAGCCTCAAGAAAAAACAGCAGCAACTTAGAGCTGACCAAGATTTGCTAGCCGATAGATGGACTGAAGTCCTGGCGGCCGAAGAGTATAAACTCGAACACCCCTCCAAGAGCTACCCAAAGCGCAGGCTGCTACCCCAACTAGAGGAGGAAGCAACTAAACCCACATCACCAGCGTATGATGTGGCCGATCGGCCACCCCATGGCTGCGATAGAGAGGCCTTTCGGCCCTCAACTCAAGCCGCACCCAGGCGCCGCTCAAAAAATACCAGAGCACGGGGAAACGCATCAGACCTGCGAAACATATTGGAGGATACGGCAAGGCAAACAAGATCAATCTACGGATCGCGTGGGCGCCCCACGTCACGCGACGGTAACCGTCATGCCGGATATGACAAATACGGCCAGGCCGAACACAACAGACAAAGCTCATCCGAGCTATGTCGCGATATAGCCCAGTACAGGGGCACCGCACACCCACTATGCTTCACAGACAAAGTAATGGATCATCAAATCCCCGAGGGTTTCAAACCCGTAAACATCGAATCATATGATGGCACAACAGATCCTGCGGTATGGATCGAGGATTATCTCCTTCATATCCACATGGCCCGTGGTGATGATCTACACGCCATCAAATACCTCCCACTCAAGCTTAAAGGACCAGCTCGGCATTGGCTTAATAGCCTGCCAGCAGAGTCAATTAGTTGCTAGGAGGACCTGGAATCCGCATTCCTTGACAACTTCCAGGGCACTTATGTGCGACCACCAGACGCCGATGACCTAAGCCACATAATCCAGCAGCCAGAAGAATCGGCCAGACAATTCTGGACGCGGTTCCTAATCAAGAAAAATCAAATAGTCGACTGTCCGGACGCAGAGGCTCTTGCAGCCTTCAAGCACAACATCCGAGACGAATGGCTTGCCCGGCACCTAGGACAGGAAAAGCCGAAATCTATGGCAGCCCTCACGACACTCATGACCCACTATTGCGCGGGAGAAGATAGCTGGCTGCCTCATAGCAATAAATAACCAAGAGCCCTGGTAACTCAGATACCAAGGACAACAATGGAAGGTCACGTCGTAACAAGCACAAGCGCCGCATCAACAGCGATAATACTGAGGATACGGCAGTTAATGCCGGATTCAGAGGCTCTAAACCCGATCAGCGGAAGAAGCCATTCAAAAGAAATCCTCTAGGCCCATCCAGTTTAGACCGGATACTCGATCGCTCGTGCCAGATACATGGCACCCCCGAACAACCAGCCAATCACACCAACAGGGATTGTTGGGTGTCCAAACAGGCAGGCAAGTTAAGTGCCGAAAACAAAGACAAGGGGCTGCATAGCGATGACGAGGAGGAGCCCCGGCCGCCGAACAACAGAGGACAAAAGGGCTTCCCCCCACAAGTGCGGACAGTGAACATGATATACGCAACCCATATCCCCAAAAGGGAGCGGAAGCATGCTCTCAAGGACGTCTATGCGTTGGAGCCAGTCGCCCCAAAGTTCAACCCATGGTCCTCCTGCCCGATCACTTTTGATCGAAGGGACCACCCCACTAGCATTCGTCACGGCGGATTCGCCGCATTGGTCCTAGACCCAATCATTGATGGATTTCACCTCACTAGAGTCCTCATGGACGGCGGCAGCAGCCTGAACCTGCTTTATCAGGATACAGTGCGAAAAATGGGTATAGATCCCTCAAGGATTAAACCCACAAAGACAACCTTTAAAGGCGTCATACCAGGTGTAGAAGCCGGCTGTACAGGCTCAGTTACACTCGAAGTGGTCTTCGCATCCCTGGATAATTTCCGAAGCGAAGAGTTAATCTTCGACATAGTCCCGTTCCGTAGTGGCTATCACGCCCTGCTCGGACGAACCCGCATTCGCAAAATTTAATGTGGTGCCGCACTACGCATATCTCAAGCTCAAGATGCGAGGTCCTCGGGGAGTCATTACGGTCAATGGAAACACCGAACGCTCTCTCCGAACAGAGGAGCACACGGCGGCCCTGGCGGCGGAAGTACAAAATAGCCTCTCAAGGCAATTCTCCAATCCGGCTGTTAAACGTCCGGACAATGTCAAGCGTGCCCGAAGTAACCTACAACAAAACCGGCTGGCACGTTCCGAGCAAGCATAGCAGTGCGGCCCCAACCCCAGCCCTCGCGATATTGCGATAGCGGTACCACACATACATAACTATGCTCTGGAAATACCTTGGACATAAGGGGAGGGGCTAGGGGCTCCCGATTTTGCCATTTCTTTCTTATATACTTTCAGGACCCAACTATTCGGAAGGCCTGTCCGACAATACACTCGCCGAATACATGATGCAACAGCCAGGGAGACAACAAGCCACGTCAAATGTCCAGGTGGTCTCTATAACGAGCTAAATACATGTTTTACTCAAAGTCTCGCAGCTTGCCTCTGGAGGGGGACATGTCAAATAATCCCATCTCTTGCTTTTCGCACTATTTGTATCGTTCTGCTTTCATAGAAGCCCTTTTAATAAATAGTACATCGCTCTTGTCTGTTATTGTATTCATTTATTTTTATATAAATATGTTCAGTCATGACATTATGCAACCGTACACTTTGGTACGGCCAATACACCAGGGGCTTGAGTACCCCATAATACGGTGTGAGAAGACCGAACACTCTCATGAGTGCGGCACCCCGAACTTATAGCACTATATGCATCGGCTCCGAATCATGTCTTGGGTCAATAGTTGGGTTTGCCCAGCTCCCATGTTTTGGTACCTTACGTTCCGCAATGTCGGCTAAGGTAGCGCTGGGAGAACTACTGCGACTGTGCCCCAATTGAGCTGGGTTAACACCTCAGTAGAGAAAGATAAAACTGACCGTCATGATAGGGCGAGCGACCGGTTGCTGTTCGAGAGGTTTTTCGAGTCCTTAAAGACTTATGCCGCTTAGAGCGAGGAGCTGGATTTATCTAGCCTAGGCGTGGATAGCGCCCCGAACTCGGTCTTCCGAATACTAGGGGCTTGCCGAAATTTAAAATTATAGAATTCTATGGGTAAGTGAGAGTGATAAAGCATTATAAGTCCGACGGCCTTGTTCGTTGTGCTGAGCGCCTCCCTAGATGGACCCAAGAATGGGAACAAGAGCGCTCAGGTTTAACCCGAACACCCCAGCACTCATGGCATGGGGGTAGAAGCCGACGACTAGCATCTCTCAGATTTCATAAACGGCCGCACAGAAGGTAATATTTTAAATTCAAAAAGTGTTTCTTAGCGCATATGAACAAGTTTTCAGCGTACAGGATAAACAAGAGCGAGTTTACTCAAAAATTACATCCCAGGTACATTCATTTGCTACAAGACGGGCACCCTTCAGGACGCCCTCATAATTCATCTCGGGCCTACGATGCTCCTTCCCCTCCGATGGCCCATCCTTCACCAGCTTCTCAGCATCCAGCTTGCCCCAGTGCACTTTAGCACGGGCAAAAGCCCTGCGGGCGCCCTCGATGCACACGGAGCGCTTGATAACATCAAGCCGTGGACAGGCATCCACCATCCGCCGCACCAGCCCAAAGTAGCACAAAGGCATGGCCTCCCCAGGCCACAGCCCGCCTATAAGGCCCTTCATGGCCTGTTCGGCTGCCTTATGAAGCTCGACCAGCTGCTTCAGCTGGTCGCTCAAGGGCACCGGGGATTCGGCCTCAGCATACTGGGACCAGAACACCTTCTCGGTCGAGCTCCCTTCCTCGGCCCAGTAGAATGCGGCAGCGGCGGATACACTACGGGGCAGATCTGCGAATGCTCCTCGAGAGCTCCGGATTCGGGTAAGTAACATGTAATTTACTTTCACGTGTTTGCTTTGCATAAAGAATGCCTTACCCGCTGCAATCTTTTTCATCGCCTCAATCTCCTGGAGGGCTTTTTGGGCTTCGGACTTGGCAGATTTGGCGCTTTCAAGTGCCGAGGCAAGCTCGGACTCTCAAGCCTTTGAGTCAAGCTCTAAACTCTCATGTTTCTTCATGAGAGCATCGAGCTCTGGCCGCACCTCCGCCACCTGCGCCTCTTGCTTTTCTCGCTCAGTGCGCTCCACAGCCGCATTGTCTTTGGCCTTGGACAGCGCTTCCTTCAGGGTCGCCACCTCGGATGTGGCCCCTGCAACATTCACGTTGGTCGTGTCATTATTTGCAACCAGGTATTTTTTATATACTTACATAAGGTATTACATACCTTCCTTGTCCTCGAGATGCTTCTTGGCACGGCCGAGCTCGTTCTCGGACCGCTTGAGGCTCTGCTTCAATGCATCGACCTCCGCAGTCAGTGCGGCAGAGGTCAGCAGCGCAGCCTGCATTCCCATATTGACATATTTATGTTAGACTCCTGCGTATATCTTTTTAAGATCCTCAGTACGGCTTTTCTTTCCGAACACCACACTGAGCATCAGGGGCTACTGTCTATGCGGTAACATTTTTATATGTTTTAAAGACATACCTCAAAGCCTGTTAGAAGGCTGGTACAGGCTTCCGTCAGCCCGCTCTTGGCGGACTGAACCTTCTGAATCACCGCACTCATAACAGTGCGGTGCTCCTCGTCGATGGAGGTGCCATTAAGCACCTCCAGCAAATTGTCCGGCGCCTCCGGTTGGACGGAGGCCGCCGGTGTCGTAGGCTTGCCCTTCTTGCGAAGGGGCCGCCTGTCGGACTCTGGAACCACTGAAGGTTCCGTAGCGGTGTCCGGCCCAGGGCTGGACTTAGATTCCTCTGGGGCTTCATCCCCTTTGGGCCTGGAGTCCGACAGGTCGCCTTGCGGTGCCTCCAAGACCACCTCCTCCTGGTTTAGCCCCTTTTGGGACTCCACCTCGGCATCGTCCGTAGGGCGAGGGGAGGAGGCCGTCGAGAGTGAAGCGCTATTCACATCTGACGAATCCAGGGAGCCGCTCGACGAATCGCCGAGTTGAGCCTTGGGCGGACTTCATGATTGAATTCGGTGTCAGAAGGTACTGTACAATAGAGGAGCGCCATAAGTTATTCTGGTATCCGGATACTTACGATTTTGCCAGGGGCTTGACCCTGGATGGCCATTCCTCTCCGCCGTCTTCGGCATCGGAGGTGTAGTCCGGTAGAAGGGTCCTCGCCTTCTTGGACCCTCCGGCCTCCCCAGTTGGGGCGGCCTTCCTTTTCTTTCCTCCCCCCGCTGGAGGGGGAGAGGCTTATTCTTCCTCCTCCTCGTCTTCGGAGGCGGAGGGCACTTTGGGGTCATCGGGCGATGAATCCGATACCACCAGGCGTCGGGAACTCTTTCGAGTCCCCGTGGCCTTCTTTTGGGCCTTCTTGTCCGGCACAACGTGGGGTGCCGGAATCAGTAGCTTCGTCAAGCGTGCATCTGCTGGGCCTTCGGCCAAAGGGGCCGAACAGTCAAACTGTTTGGACGTCCACTTCCAGTCATGTTAAAGGAGCGGGAGTTTAGATCCTGCATAGAGTCAAACTGTGAAAATCAAGTATCTTGTAAAGGATAAAAACAAGCTTACTTTGGTGGCTTGGCGCTTGGCGCAGAATCCGCGATCCTCGGTGACGGGAGGGGAGACCTCGGAGCTCTTGAATAGCACCTTCCAGGCATCCTCGTGCTTTGTGTCGAAGAGCCTGGACAGAGTCTGGTGCTGAGCCGGGTCGAACTCCCACAAGTTGAAAGCCCGTTGTTGACACGGGAGGATCCGGCGGAAGAGCATGGCCTGGACTACGTTGACAAGTTTAACCTTTTTGTTCACCATGTCTTGGACGCAGGTTTGGAGTTCGGCCACCTCTTTCGGATTACCCCACAACAGGCCCGTCTCTTTCCAGGATGTGAGCCGGGTGGGGATGCCAGATTGGAATTCGGGGGCCGCTGCCCACTCAGGGTCACGCGGCTCGGTGATATAGAACCACCCCGATTGCCACCCTTTGATGGTTTCTATGAAGGAGCCCTCGAGCCATGTGGCGTTGGGCATCTTGCCCACCATGGCGCCTCCGCACTCCGCTTGCCGACTGCCCACGACCTTCGGCTTGACGCTGAAGATCTTCAGCCATAGGCCAAAGTGAGGCTTGATGTGGAAGAAGGCCTCGCACACAATTATAAACGCCGAGATGTTGAGGATAAAATTCGGGCCAGATCATGGAAATCCAGGCCGTAGTAGAACATGAGCCCCGGGACAAATGGGTGAAGAGGAAAACCCAGTCCGCGGAGGAAATGGGGGGAGAAACATGACCGTCTCATGGGGCCTAGGGGTGGGGATGAGTTGCCCCTCATTTGGAAGCCGGTGTGCGATGTCGTTAGACAAGTATCCGGCCTTCCTCAACTTTTTGATGTGCCGCTCCATGACGGTGGAGGCCATCCATCTACCTCCCGCTTCGAACATGATTGGAGAAGGTTGAGGTGGGAAGTGCGGACTTGGGCGCTGGAGCTCGAGTGCGCAGGAATGGATAAGCAAAGGAGGAAGGAGGGGTAGATGGAAAGGGTGGATCCTTATCCCCTTATATGGGCGGCTGAAACTATGAGCCCCCACCAGCCTAATAAAACTTGCTTATCTCCCAAGCGCCACGGTTAATGGCGCGGTTGGGTTACCCACGCCTGTATTGATGAGAATCCTGGAATAAGGGGACACGATCTCTGCTTTGACAAGACGTGCCAAGGAAACCGCCTCGCTAAACACGCTGAGGTGGGACAGTAAAACAAAACGAATAAAGGCTTGGCCGTAGCGTGATGTCACACTATGGAATACGTCAGCAGATTAGATTTGTGTAAATATTATTCTCTCTACGGTGGTATGTGGAACTTATTTTGCAGAGCCGGACACTATCCTTGTGTTCAACATCTTCTATGAAATATTCGGAGGAGGAACCCGCCTAGCAATGCCGAAGACAATTTGTGCACCGGACTTGTCGTCATTGAAGCCAGGTTCAAGGGCTACTGAGGGAGTCCTAGATTAGGGGGTGTCCGGATGGCCGGACTATGACCTTTGGCCGGACTCACGGACTATGAAGACACAAGATTGAAGACTTCGTCCCGTGTCCGGATGGGACTTTACTTGGCGTGGAAGGCAAGCTTGGCGATGCGATATGAAGATCTCCTCCCATTGTAACCGACTATATCTAACCCTAGCCCTCTCTGGTGTCTATATAAACCGGAGAGTTTTAGTCCGTAGGACGAACAACAATCATACCATAGGCTAGCTTCTAGGGTTTAGCCTCTCTAATCTCGTGGTAGATCAACTCTTGTACTACCCATATCATCAATATTAATCAAGCAGGAGTAGGGTTTTACCTCCATCGAGAGGGCCCGAACCTGGGTAAAAACATTGTGTCCCTTGTCTTTTGTTACCATCCGCCTAGACGCACAGTTCGGGACCCCCTACCTGAGATCCGCCGGTTTTGACACCGACATGCATCATGATCATTCTTATAACAACAACATAAATAGATTTTATCATAAGATTTCTTATGCTCAAGTAACGATCAATTCACAATGTCAAGCATGGTTCAGAAACTTCATTAGAAGCTAACAAACTATAATCTCAGTCATTGAAACAATTGCAATTTATCATAACATCAGAAAGAGTCAAGAATAGAGCTTTTCAGCAAGTCCACACACTCAACTATCATGTAGTCTTCTACAATTGCTAACACTCACGCAATACTTGTGGTTATAGAATTTCAGCTGGACACTGAGAAAGATAGGGTTTATTGTGTTGCCTCCCAGCGTATTCACCTTTAGGTGATGTCAACAATAATAGTCCATGCTAACTTACACCCAATTGGATATATATATCATGATCTTTCAAACACGAGGAGCTTGCCAAAGGATAAAATGAAAAAGGGAAAGGTGAAGATCACCTTGACTCAAGCATAAAGTAAAAACATAAAGTAAAAGATAGGCCCTTCGCAGAGGGAAGCAGAGGTTGTCATGTGCTTTTAGGGTTGGATGCATAAAATCTTAATGCAAAAGAACGTCACTTTATATTGCCCCTTGTATGTGGACCTTTATTATGCAGTCTGTCGCTTTTATTGCTTCCACAACAAGATCGTATAAAGCTTATTTTCTCTGCACTAATAAGTCATACATATTTAGATAGCAATTTTTATTGTCCGCAACATGACAACTTACTTGAAGGATCTTACTCAATCCATAGGTAGGTATGGTGGACTCTCATGGCAAAACTGGGTTTAAGGATAATTGGAAGCACAAGTAGTATCTCTACTTGGTGCAAGGAATTTGGCTAGCATGAGGGGGAAAGGCAAGCTCAACATGTTTGGAAGGTCAATGACAATATACTTTAACTGAGATGTGAGAAAACATAAACCATTACATTGTCTTCCTTGTCCAACGTCAACTCTTTTAGCATGTCATACTTAATGAGTCCTTCACAATCATAAAAGATGTCCAACATAATATATTTGCATGTGAACCTCTCTTTCCTTATTACTTCCTATTAATTGCAACGATGACCAAAACTACGTTTATCAACTCTCAACAACTTTTATGCCTCATACTTTCTATGTGTGAAGTCATCACTAACCATAAGATCAATATGAACTCTTTTATTCTTTCTACTTTCTCAAGATCATAGCAAGAAAGCAAAGCCCTTGACTCAACACTAATCTTTATTGTAGATAGCTCACGGACTCGATTGCATAAAGAGATCACAAAGCAAAACTCAAAACTACTTGATATCAAAACTTCAATCTACTAAATCAAGATACTACTAAAAGGATTGAACTAAATAAAATGGTAAAGATAGGAGTGTGATGGTGATACGATACCGGGGCACCTCCCCCAAGCTTGGCAGTTGCCAAGGGTAGTGCCCATACCCATGTAATTCTGTCCTCGAAGGTGGTGAAGTAGGAGTTGTTGATGATGTAGGCTTGTCGTCCATCTTCCAAAGCATAGGCTCACCATCATAGAAGGATGATCGAGTCTCCGGGATCCTTAAATCTGCAGCCAAACTCATCCTCTTGAATCTATATTCATACTCACAGTTCTGGTTTTGCAGGTCATAGATCTGGGCTTGGAGGTGCTCGATTTTCTCTTGAAGCTTGAAGATGGTCTCCCTAATGACTTTGGCATCTAGCTTGTGGTTGTTGGTGAACTCCGTGATCATGATCTGGTTGGCATTGAGTCCACGCTCCACCATCCCTTGGCACTTGAAGACTTGCTGCTCCACGGCTTCGAGCTTTGTCTCCACGCTTCCGGTACGTCTTGGTCCCTCCACATCGCGGATGTGCAGCACCCCCTCACGCATCTCAATGGTTTGAGGGTGTTGCAGCACCTTCACGAGATAGGGGTTGATAACCCTCTCAAAAAACTTGTCCTTGGGAGCGCTTGGAGACGTCATGATGCTCTAGATCTGAAACAGAACAGCTCGAAATGAAAACAGAGGATATTTGCATGATAGGTGGTCAAAACCTTCGGGAGTTTATATAATGAATTTTTACCGACCAAAATACGTAAAGTGCAAGAAAACGGAGTCCGGGAGGCACACGAGGTGTCCACGAGATAGGGAGGCAAGCCCAGTAAGGGTGGGCGCACCCTCCACCCTTGTGGAGGCCTCGTGTCCTTCCCGGATTACTTCTTTCTTCCTAATATTCTTAAATATTCCAAAACTGATAAAAATTGCCATTAGAATTGTTTTGGAGTCGGTTTACTTACCGTACCACATACGTATTTCTTTTTGGAGTCTGGAACGTTCTGGAAAGTGTCCCTTATGTATTCCTCCGGGGTTACGGTTTCAATAATATTAGTTTCAGCATTGATAGGATTACCTGAGATATAATGTTTAATTCTTTGACCGTTCACCACCCTCGGACTTGTGCCTTCGAAGTTGTTGATTTTTATGGCACCAAAACGATAGACCTCCTCGATAACGTAAGGACCTTCCCATTTGGAGAGAAGTTTTCCTGCAAAAAATCTTAAATGAGAGTTGAATAATAACACATAATCACCTACTTTAAACTCACGTTTTTGTATCCTTTTGTCATGCGAGCGTTTGACTTTTTCTTTGAATAGCTTGGCATTCTCATAGGCTTGGGTTCTCCATTTAACAAGTGAGCTAATATCAAACAACCTCTTCTCACCGGCAAGTTTGAAGTCATAGTTGAGCTCTTTAATAGCCCAATATGATTTATGTTCAAGTTCTAGAGGTAAATGACAAGCTTTTCCATAAACCATCTTATATGGAGACATACCCATAGGATTTTTGTATGCAGTTCTATAGGCCCATAATGCATCATCAAGTTTTTTGGACCAATTCTTTCTAGATCTATTGACAGTATTTTGCAAAAGTAATTTGAGCTCTCTGCTCAACTCTACTTGACCACTAGACTGTGGATGATAAGGAGATGCGATTCTATGATTAACATCATACTTAGCAAGCATCTTACGGAAAGCACCATGAATAAAATTTGAACCACCATCAGTCATAAGATATCTAGGGACTCCAAACCTCGGAAAAATAACTTCTTTAAGCATTTTAATAGAAGTGTTATGATCAGCACTACTAGTTGGAATACCTTCTACCCACTTAGTAACGTAATCATCAGCAACTAAAATATGTGTGTAAACATTAGATGCAGGAAAAGGTCCCATATAATCAAAGCCCCAAACATCAAACGGTTCAATAACAAGAAAATAATTCATAGGCATTTCTTAACGTCTACTAATATTACCAATTCTTTGACATTCATCACAAGATAAGACAAACTTACGAGCATCTTTGAAGAGAGTAGGCCAATAAAAACCGGATTGCAATACCTTGTGTGCAGTTCTATCTCCAGCGTGGTGTCCTCCATAGGATTCAGAGTGACACTTGTGTAGGATCTGTTCATGTTCATGCTCAGGTACACAATGTCTAATAACACCATCTACTCCTTCTTTATAAAGGTGTGGGTCATCCCAGAAATAATGTCTTAAATCATAAAAGAACTTTTTCTTTTGCTGGTATGTGAAACTAGGAGGTATAAATTTAGCAACAATGTAATTAGCATAATCAGCATACCAAGGAGCAGTACGAGAAGCATTGACAACCGCTAATTTTTCATCAGGAAAGCTATCATCAATAGGCAGTGGGTCATCAAGAACATTCTCTAACGTAGACAAGTTGTCTGCAACGGGGTTCTCAGCTCCCTTTCTATCAATAATATGCAAATCAAATTCTTGGAGCAAGAGAACCCATCTAATGAGTCTAGGCTTAGCATCTTTCTTTTCCATAAGATATTTAATAGCATCATGATTAGTGTGAATAGTAACTTTGTAATCAACAATATAAGGTCTAAACTTATCACATGCAAATACAACTGCTAAGAACTCTTTTTCAGTAGTAGCATAATTTCTCTGGGCAGTATCAAGAGTCTTACTAGCATACTGGATAACATTCAATTTATTATCAACACTTTGCCCTAGAACAGCACCTACAACATAATCACTAGCATCACACATAATTTCAAAGGGTAAATTCCAATCAGGTGGCTGAACAATAGGTGCAGTGATCAAAGCTTTCTTAAGTATTTCAAATGCTTCTACACAATCATCATCAAAGACAAAAGGAATATCTTTTTGCAATAAATTAGTCAGAGGCCTAGAGATTTTAGAAAAGTCCTTAATGAACCTCCTATAAAAACCGGCATGACCAAGGAAACTTCTTATACCTTTTATGTCCTTGGGACATGGCATCTTTTCAATAGCATCTACTTTAGCCTTATCAACTGCAATACCTCTCTCGGAGATCTTGTGCCCCAAGACAATGCCTTCATTAACCATAAAGTGGCACTTTTCCCAATTCAAGACGAGACTAGTGTCTTTGCATCTCTGCAAAACTCGATCAAGGTTGCTCAAGCAATCATCAAAAGAGGATCCATAAACGGAGAAATCATCCATGAATACCTCACAAATCTTTTCACAAAAGTCATAGAATATAGCCATCATACATCTTTGAAAGGTAGCAGGTGCATTGCATAAACCAAAAGGCATGCGTCTATAAGCAAAAGTACCGAAAGGGCAAGTAAAAGTAGTTTTTGATTGATCCTTAGCTGACACAGGTATTTGAGAGAAACCAGAATAACCATCTAGAAAGCAGAAATGTGTGTGTTTGGATAGTATTTCTAGCATTTGATCAATAAAAGGTAAGGGGTAATGATCTTTCTTAGTAGCTTTATTTAATTTACGGAAATCAATTACCATCCTATAACCTATAATAATTCTTTGCGGGATCAATTCATCTTTATCATTAGGAATGACAGTAATACCTCCCTTTTTAGGTGCACAATGGACAAGGCTTACCCAATCACTGTCAGCAACGGGATAAATTATACCTGCCTCAAGGAGCTTTAGTATCTCCTTTCTTACCACTTCTTTCATCTTGGGATTCAGTCGTCGTTGAGGATCTCTAACTGGTTTAGCATCGGCCTCCAAATTAATTTTGTGTTGGCATAACGTGGGACTAATGCCCTTAAGATCATCCAGAGTATATCCAATAGCAACGTGGTGCTTCTTCAGAGTTTTCAATAATCTTTCTTCTTCTTGCTATGAAAGGTTAGCACTAATAATAACATGATATATTTTCTTTTCATCAAGGTAAGCATACTTAAGATTGTCAGGTAATGGTTTGAGTTCAAACACGGGATCAGCCTTGGGTGGAGGGGGATCCCGAAGAATTTCAACGGGAATGTTGTGTTTCAGCATAGGTTCCTGTTTAAGGAACACTTCATCTATTTCCCTTCTTTCCTTCATAAACATATCATTTTCATGGTCATGCAAATATTGTTCTAACGGATCAGTAGGAGGTGTGGCAATGGAAGCAAGACCAATAATCTCATCCTTACTAGGTGATTCTCTATCACGAGGTTGTCTACGAAACTTAGCAAAATTAAACTCATGAGACATACCATCTAAGCCAATTGTGACAGTATCCTTTTCACAATCAATCTTAGCATTAACAGTATTCAAGAAGGGTCTACCAAAAATAATGGGACAAAAATCATCTTGTGGGGAACTAAGAACAAGAAAATCAGCAGGGTATTTAACTTTCCCACACAAGACTTCAACATCTCTAACAATCCCAACTGTTGAAATAGTATCCCTACTAGCAAGCTTGATAGTAACATCAATACCTTCCAACTCAACGGGTGCAATATCATGCATAATTTCTTTATATAAGTCATAGGGTATTGCACTATCACTAGCACCCATATCACATAAGCCATGATAACAATGATCTCCTATTTTAACAGAAATAACAGACATGCCTACAACAGGTCTATGTATCTTAGCATCAGGTCTAACAATATTAGCAGTCTCATCACAAAAATAAATAACATGCCCATCTAAATCATCATCCAAGAGATCTTTAACCATAGCAATACTAGGTTCAACTTTGATTTGCTCAGGAGGTGTATAAGTCCTAGTATTACTCTTACGAACAACAGTCGAAGTTTTAGCATGATCCTTTATCCTAACAGGAAAAGGAGGTTTCTCAACATAAGTAGTAGGAACAATAGGATCACTATAGGTGACAGTATTTTCTTCAACTGTAATAGGTGCTACTACTTTTACTTCAACGGGAGGATTATATTTAAACCACTTCTCCTTAGGGAGATCAACTTGAGTAGCAAAATATTCACAGAAAGAAGCTACTATCTCAGAGTCAAGTCCATACTTAGCGCTAAATCCACGAAAAGCATCGGTATTCCTAAAAGATTTAACACAATCAAACTTGGGTGTCATACCTGACTCCTTACCATCATCGGAACCCCAATCTTCAGAGTTGCATTTAATTCTTTCCAATAAGTCCCATTTGAAATCAATAGTCTTCAGCATATAAGAACCAGCACAGGAAGTATCGAGCAGGTTGCGATCATTAAGAGAAAACCGAGCATAAAAAATTTGAATAATCATTTCTCTGGAGAGCTCATGATTGGGGCATGAATATAACATTGACTTAAGCCTCCCCCAAGCTTGAGTGATGCTTTCTCCTTCACGAGGCCAGAAATTCTATATGTAATTACGATCACGATGAACAAGATGCATAGGATAGAACTTCTGGTGAAATTCCAACTTCAATCGTTTATAATTCCAAGATCTCTTGTCATCACAAAGCCTATACCATGTCAATGCATCTCCCTTCAAAGATAAAGGGAAGACCTTACTTTTGACAACATCATCGGGAATACCTGCAAGCTTAAATAATCCACAAACTTCATCCACAAAGATAAGGTGTAAATCGGGATGCAATGTTCCATCTCCTGCAAATGGATTAGCTAGCAGTTTCTCTATCATACCCGAAGGAATCTCAAAGTAAATATTTTCAAAAAGTTCAGTAGGTTGAGGAGCAACTCTTTGATCTTCTGGTCAGGGTGAAGATACCCCGAACAAGCCCCTCAAAGGATTAGTTTCCATAGTCACAAGTAACAGAAAATTTCAGCACACTATATAAATGTTTCCTTACCAAGTTCCACTCAACAAAAGCGCTACACTCCCCGGCAACGGCACCAGAAAAGAGTCTTGATGACCCACAAGTGTAGGGGATCTATCGTAGTCCTTTTGATAAGTAAGAGTGTCGAACCCAACGAGAAGCAGAAGGAAATGATAAGCGGTTTTCAGTAAGGTTTTCTCTGCAAGCACTGAAATTGTAGGTAATAGATAGTTTTGTGATAAGATAAATTGTAACGAGTAACAAGCAATGAAAGTAAATAAAGTGCAGCAAGGTGGCCCAATCCTTTTTGTAGCAAAGGATAAGCCTGGACAATTTCTTATAATGAGAAAGGAGCTCCCAAGGACACATGGGAATTATCGTCAAGCTAGTTTTCATCACGCTCATATGATTCGCGTTCGGTACTTTGATAATTTGATATGTGGGTGGACCGGTGCTTGGGTACTGCCCTTACTTGGACAAGCATCCCACTTATGATTAACCCCTATTGCAAGCATCCGCAACTACAAAAGAAGTATTAAGGTAAACCTAACCACAGCATTAAACATATGGATCCAAATCAGCCCCTAACGAAGCAACGCATAAACTAGGGTATAAGCTTCTGTCACTCTAGCAACCCATCATCTACTTATTACTTCCCAATGCCTTCCTCTAGGCCCAAATAATGGTGAAGTGTCATGTATTCGACGTTCACATAACACCACTAGAGGAAAAGATAACATACAACTCATCAAAATATCGAACGAATACCAAATTCACATGACTACTAATAGCAAGACTTCACCCATGTCCTCAGGAACAAACGTAACTACTCACAAAGCATATTCATGTTCAAAATCAGAGGGGTAATAATATGCATTAAGGATCTGAACATATGATCTTCCACCAAGTAAACCAATTAGCGTCAACTACAAGGAGTAATCAACACTACTAGCAACCCACGGGTACCAATTTGTGGTTTGGATACAAGATTGGATACAAGAGATGAACTAGGGTTTTGAGAGGAGATGGTGCTGGTGAAGATGTTGATGGAGATTGACCCCCTCCCGATGAGAGGATCGTTGGTGATGACGATGGTGATGATTTCCCCCTCCCGTGGGGAAGTGTCCCCGACCGAACAGTTAAGCCGGAGCCCTAGATTGGTTCCGCCTCGTGGCGGTGGAGTTTCGTCCCGTAAGCTTGCCCATGATTCTAGGGTAAAAGCCTTCATATAGCAGAAGATGGACACTGGAGGGCCACCAGGGGGCCCAGGAGACAGGGGCGCGCCCAGTAGGGGTGGGCGCCCCCCCCCCTCCTGGCCAGGGTGTGGGCCCCCTGAGGTGTTTCTTCCGCTCAATAATTCTTATTATTTCCAAAATTAAGTTTCATGGAGTTTCAGGATTTTTGGAGCAGTGGAGAATAGGTTTCCAATGTTTGCTCCTTTTCCAGCCAGAATTCCAGCTGCCGGCATCCCCCCTCTTCATGGTAAACCTTGTAAAATAAGAGAGAATAGCCATAAGTATTGAGATATAATGTGTAATAACAGCCCATAATGCAATAAATATTGATATAAAAGTATGATGCAAAATGGACGTATCATGCAAGCATCTCGGAGTTGGAACATTCGCTTTGATGAAATGATCAAAGCGTTTGGGTTTATGCAGACTTATGGAGAAGCATGTGTTTACAAGAAAGTGAGTGGGAGCTCTGTAGCATTTCTCATATTATATGTGGATGACATACTATTGATGGGAAATGATATATAACTTTTGCAAAGCATAAAGGCCTACTTGAATAAGTGTTTTTCAATGAAGGACCTTGGAGAAGCTGCTTACATAATAGGCATCAAGATCTATTGAGATAGATCGAGACACCTCATCGGTCTTTCACAAAGCACATACCCTGATAAAATATTGAAGAAGTTCAATATGGATCAGTCCAAGAAGGGGTTCTTGCCTGTTTTGTAAGGTGTGAAATTGAGCACGGCTCAATGCCCCACCTCGGCAGGAGATAGAGAAAAGATGAGTGTCATCACCTATGCCTGAGCCATAGGGTCTATTATGTATGCCATGCAATGTACTAGACCTGATGTAAACCTTGTCGTAAGTTTGGTAGGGAGGTACCAAAGTAATCCCGGCATGGAACACTGGACAGCGGTCAAGAATATCCTGAAGTACCTGAAAAGGACTAAGGATATGTTTATCGTTTATGGAGGTGGCGAAGAGCTCGTCATAAAGGGTTACGTCGATGCTAGCTTCAACACAGATCTGGATGACTCCAAGTCACAAACCGGATACGTGTATATTTTGAATGGTGGGGCAGTCTGTCAGTGTCAAAACCGGCGGATCTCGGGTAGGGGGTTCTGAACTGTGTGTCTAAGGCTAATGGTAACAGGAGACAGGGGACACGATGTTGTACCCAGGTTCGGGCCCTCTCGATGGAGGTAATACCCTACTTCCTGCTTGATTGATCTTGATGATATGAGTATTACAAGAGTTGATCTACCATGAGATCATAGAGGCTAAACCCTAGAAACTAGCCTATGATTATGATTGTTGTTGTCCTACGGACTAAACCCTCTGGTTTATATAGACACTGGAGGGGGCTAGGGTTACACATAGTCGGTTACAGAGAAGGAGATCTACATATCCGAATTACCAAGCTTGCCTTCCATGCAAAGGAGAGTCCCATCCGGACACGGGACGAAGTTTTCAATCTTGTATCTTCATAGTCCAACAGTTCGGCTGTCCGAGGACCCCTTAATCCAAGACTCCCTCAGTAGCCCCTGAACCAGGCTTCAATGACGATGAGTCCGGCGCGCAGATTGTCTTCGGCATTGCAAGGCGGGTTCCTTTTTCGAATACTCCATAGAAGATTTTGAACACGGGAATCGTGTTCGTCTCTGCAAAACAAAATCTACATACCACCGCAGAGAGTACAATATTCCACAAATCTAACCTGCTGACAGCTTTTTATGACATCACGCCACGGTCTGGTTATTATTCGAACCGTTTTTCACAACCAGCTATTGCACGTAATGCGAGGCGGTTTCCTTGACATGTCTTGTCGAAGCAGAGATCGTGTCCCCTTATCACGGGATTCTCATCAATACGGGTATGGGTAACCCAACCACGCCATCAATTGTGGCGCTTGGGAAACAAGCAATCTTAACGGGCAAGTGGGGAGGCGCACAGTTTCTACCGCCTTTATAAAGAGATAGGGATCCTCCTCTTTCACCCATGCCTTCTTCCTTCTTTGCTCATCCATTCTTGCACGCTCGAGCTCCATCGCCCTAGTTCTCACCTTCTCCGTACAGCCAAACATGTCCGGAGCGGGAGGCAAGTTGATGGCCTCCTCCGTCACCGAGGAGGACATTACGAAGCTTCGGGCGGCTTGATACTTGGACGTAGACATCACGCACCAGCTCCCGAACGCAGAGAAAAGGCAGATCATTCCGACTCTGGGACCCCACGAGAGGGTTGTGTTCCTCGCCCACTTCGTCCGTGGACTGGGATTCCCCCTCCACCCATTTGTCCGCGGGCTCATGTTCTATTACAGGCTGGATTTTCATGATCTGGCCCCTAACTTCATCCTCAACATCTCGGCGCTTATCGTCGTGTGCAAGTCTTTCCTCCGCATCAGGCCCCACTTCGGCATGTGGCTGAAGATCTTCAATGTGAAGCCGAAGATTGTGGTTGGTCAGCAGGCGGAGTGCAGAGGCGCTATGGTGGGCAAGATGCCCAGCGTCACCTGGCTTGAAGGCTCCTATGTGGAGACCGTGAAGGGGTGGCAATCGGGGTGGTTCTACATCACCGAGCCGCGCGACGCCAACTGGGTGGCGGCCCACGAATTCCGATTCGGCATCCCCATGCGGCTCACCTCCTGGAAGAAGAAGGGCCTAGCCTGGGGCCCGCCCGCGGAGCTGACCGGACTCCAGAACTGCGTCAAAAATATGATAACCAAGAAGATCAAGCTTGTCAACGTGGTCCAGGTCATGTTGTTACGCCGGATTCTCCCGTGTCAAAGACGGGCATTCAACTTGTGGGAGTTCGACGCGGTCCAACACCAGACACTGCAAGAGCTCTTCGACACGACGCACAAAGACGTCTGGAAGGCGTTGTTCAAGGCCAGCGAAGTTCCTCCTCCCACCACCGAGGACCGCGGACTCAGCACCAAGCGCCACGCCAATTCGGTAAGCATTCTACATTTCGCAAGATGTGCCTTCCCTCGGTATATTCGTGGAAGGAACTTAAGCCCTCGTACTGATTTAACAGGTTTATGTGGCGACGGCGGAGCGGATCGACTATCCGGCTCCGTTGCCTGAAGATCCAGCAACCGCTCTCCTGACGGAGATGCTGGTTCCGGCGCCCTATGAGGTGCCAGAGAAGAAGGCCAAGAAGAAGGCCACGGGGACCAGGAAAAGTCTCTGGCGCAAGGTGGTGTCGGACTCATCGTCCGAAGACACCGAGGTAGACTCCTCCAATGACAATGAGGAGGAGGAGGAAAACCCTCTCCCCCAAACCGAGGGGGAGAAGAAAAGGAAGGCCGCCCCTTCCGCGGAGGCTGAAAGGTCCAAGAAGGGAAGGACCCTCCCTCCGGACCACTCCACAACTGCCGCCTATAGCAAGGAGGAGTGGCTACCCAGGGCCAAGCCCCTGGCGAAGTCGTAAGTATTCCTATGCCATAATGCTTCTTGCGTGTTTTAGCTTTACGGCTTCTTATTATGTCAAGATTTGTTTGTGCAGTCCGTCCAAAGCCCATATCGACTTATCCTCCTTGAATGGGTCCTTGAGCTCGTCGGAGATGAACAGCTATTCGCTCCTGACAACTTCCACTCCCTGGCCCGCGGATGACACCGAGGTGTTATCTCAGAGGATACCGGGCCAGGAGGAGGTAGTCCTGGAGATGCCTCAAGGCGAGACCCCCAATGCCGGGCTCATGGGGGGGAAGATCCCCATGGATTCGGATCAGGGGGGCCACAGCAGGCATGGCCCCCAACCGGATACTGCACCGGAACCTCCAGTGGTTCTGGATTCAGGCAGGCAGCCCCCCGCCAAGGGGGGCGAGCCGCCTGTGCCGATGACCTCTGTCCATCCACAGGCATCGGATAACTTGGTGGAAGTGCTTCAGAGTGCTTCCCTTGATGAAGGACACCGTACTCTTATGAGTACGGTGATTGCAAAGGTTCAGTCCGCCAAAAGCGGATTGATCGAAGCATGTGCCAGCCTCCTGACAGGCTTTGAGGTAAGTAATTTAAATTATGAGAAAGTATCACAGTATAGACAGTAGCCCCTGATGCTCTGTTTGGTGTTCAGGAAGATAAGCCAAACAGAGGATAAAATATTATTCCCAGGAGTCTAATCATATTATGTCTATGTGAATAACCAGGCGTCGCTTATGGCCGTCGCCGCTGCCACTGCGGAGGTCTCCGGGCTGAGGCAGAACCTGGGGCGGGCCGAAGAAGAGCTCGGCCTCATGAAGAGGCAGCTCGAGGAGAACAAAGGTAAATAATACCCCGTCTGAATCTTATATAAAGGAAAAAATCATTGATGCTAATAGAAGCACGATGAATTCTACTAGGGGCCAGGACCGAAGTGGCGGCCCTTAAGAAGGCGCTGTCCGAGGCCGAAAACAAAGCGTCCAAGGAGCGCACCGAGCGTGAAAAACAAGAGGCTTGGGATGATGAGGTCCAGCAAGAGCTCCAGGATTTCGCCAAAAAATTCGAGTCCTTGGAGCGTGAGTCCAAGATGCAAGAGTCGGAGCTTGCGAAGGCCCGTCAGAGCGCACAAGATGCCAAGGTAGAAGCCCAGAAGGCCCTCCAAGAAATTGAGGCGGCCAAGAAGATAGTTGCGGGTAAGGCTTTCATTATGCAAAGCAAGCATGTGGAGGAGACTTTCCTTTTACTTACCCGAATTCGGAGCTCTCCAGGAGCATTTGCAGATCTGCCACGCAGCATCTCTGATGCCGCAGAGTTCTACCAGGCTGAGGAGGGGAGCTCGACGGATAAGTTGTTTTGGTCCCAGTATATTGGGGCCGAGCATCCGATGCCCTTGAGCGACCAGCTAAAGAAACTGGTCGAACTACACAAAGCGGCCGAACTGGCCATGAAGGACTTCATAGTCCAGCTGTGGCCTGACGAGCCCCTGCCCAGCAGCTACTTCGGCCTTGTCAAGCGGATGGTGAATGCATGTCCGCGGCTGGAAGTCGTTAAGCGGTCCGTCTGCATTGAGGGTGCATGCAGGGCCTTGGCCCATGCAAAAGTGCACTGGGGGAAGATGGACGTCGAGAAGCTGGAGAAAGAGGGGCCGCCGAAGGGCAAGGAGCATCGCCACCCCGAACAGTACTATGACAATGCCATTAAGGGTGCCCGCCTTGTGGCGGATGAATGTACTAAGGATGTGATGTTTGAATGAATGTACTCGTGTCATACTGTGTTATGAAAACTAGTTCATGTGCTCTATGTAGTGCTTGTTAATTTAAAATATTACCTTTTGTGCGGCCGTTTTTTAAAAAATCTAGAGAGTTGGCCAGTCGTCGGCTTCTGCCCCCATGTAACTAGTACTGGGGTGTTCGGGATAAATGTAAACACTCTTTATCCAAGTTTTTAGTCCTTTTAAGGAGGTGTTTAGTGCTGCGAACGAGGCAATTGGACTATACGGCTTTATCGCTCTCACTTAGCCATAGAAGTCTACATTGGCGAAGCCCCTAGTATCCGGAAAGCCAGACTCGGGGCGCTATACAGGCCTAAATCGGACAAGGTCGATTCGTCGCCTGAAGCGGAAAAAATCTTTAAGGATTTGAGACCTCTCGAACAGCGACCAGCTCTCGCCTTATCATGACAGTCAGTTTTCGGCTTTCTCTACTGAGGTGCTTGTCCGGAAGAACCGGGACACAATCGCAGTAGTTCTCCTTGTGCTACCTTAGCCGATATAGCGGAACGTAAGGTACCAAAACATAGGAGCCGGGCAAACCCAACTATTAACCCAAGACATGATTCGGAGCTGATGCATATAGTGATATAAGTTCTGGGTGCCGCACTGTCGAAAGTGTTCGGACTTGTCTCGCCAGGTTATGGGGTACTGAAGCCCCTGGCAAACTGGTTGTGCCAAAATGCACGGGTATAATAAATAAGCAGTAAAGGAAAGGGGTAAATAAATGTAATAGCAAGCTGACACTATATACTATTTCCCTGGTTATTCAAATGATACATCAAAGCGTACATGTACAAGTAGTGCGATAAGCAGAATAGGATTGTTTGACACATCCTGACCAGGAGCGGGCGGTATGCGGGTATGTAAAACAGGTATAACGATCATTATCAGAGACCACCTGATGATTCCCTTGTACGCCAAAGCTTCTTGTCCTCCTGGTGTGTCTGTCCCGCTATGTGTCCGATAGCCGGTCTTTCGGAAGAGCCTCCTGAAGATAGGGACCTGGAAAAAAAGAGAAAGGGGTGCAAAGATGCATGTGTCCCAGGGCGGTCGAACCGCATTGTGGACCATGTCATGGCCGTGCCTCCGCCTATGCCCAGGGTATTTTAAGTGCGTAGTTGTGTACGCGCGGCATAAATTTCACCGCTTGACTGGGACTAGGGCGGAGGCCGGATTGCTAGTCGAGCTCTCGACGTGTCGGATGATCCTGTTGCGGAGTACTCCAGACTCGCTTGACGGTATCCGGGTTCTTTATCTCCGAATTGGTTGTTTGCCTAAGAAGGTTGTTTTGTACTTCCGCCGCAAGGGTCGCAGTGTGCTCCTCCGTGTGGAGCGAGCGCTCTGTGTTTCCATTAACTGTAATAACCCCGCGAGGTCCTAGCATTTTGAGCTTGAGGTATGCATAATGCAGTACCGCATTGAATTTGGTGAATGTGGTTCATCCGAGCAGTGCATGATAGCCACTGCGGAAGGGGACGATGTCGAAGATTAACTCCTCGCTTGGGAAATTCTCCGGAGATCCGAAGACCACTTCTAGTGTGATTGAGCCTGTACAACAGGCCTCCACACCGGGTATGACACCCTTGAAGGTGGTTTTTGTGGGCTTGATCCTTGAGGGGTCAATCCCATTTTGCACACTGTATCCTGATAGAGCAGGTTCAGGCTGCTGCCACCATCCATGAGGACTCGTGTGAGATGGAATCCGTTGATGATGGGGCCATGACGGATACTGGTAGGATGGTCCCTCCGATCGAAGCTGATCGGACAAGAGGACCATGGGTTGAACTTTGGGGCGATTGGCTCCATCGCATAGACGTCCCTTAGTGCACACTTCCGTTCCCGCTTGGGAATATGGGTTGCGTATATCATATTTACTGTTTTCACCTAGGGAGGGAATTTCTTCTGTCCTCCTGTGTTCGGCGGTCGGGGCTCCTTGTCGTCGTTGTTATAAAGCCCCTTTTCCTTGTTTTCAGCATTCAACTTGTCGGCCTGTTTAAACACCCAGCATTCCCTGTTGGTGTGGTTGGCTGGTTTATCGGGGGTGCCGTGAATTTGACATGAGTGACCGAGTATGCGGTCCAAACTGGATGAGCCTGGACTGTTTCTTTTGAATGGCTTTTTCCGCTGTCCGGATTTAAAGCCTCTGAATCCGGCATTGACTGTCGTGTCTTCGGTGTTGTCGCCATTGTTGCGACGCTTGTGCCTATTTCGTCGTGGCTTGCCGTTGCTGTCCCTGGCGTCTGAATCGCTTGACTTTTTGGGTGTGATGTTGCTACGAGCTAGCCAGCTGTCCTCGCTCGCACAAAAGCGGATCATGAGTGTCGTGAGGGCTGCCATGGATTTTGGCTTCTCTTGGCCGAGGTGTCGGGCGAGCCATTCGTCACAGATGTTATGCTTGAAGGCTGCTAAGGCTTCGGCATCCGGACAGTCAATAATTTGGTTCGTTTTTGGTTAGGAACCGAGTCCGGAATTTCCTGGCTGTCTCTCCGGGCTGTTGGGTTACGTGACTTAAGTCATCAGCATCCGGTGGTCGCACATGAGTGCCCTGGAAGTTAACAAGGAATGCGTCTTCCATATCCTCCCAACTGCCAATGGAGCTTGTTGGCAGGCTATTCAGCCAATGCCGAGCCGGTCCTTTGAGCTTAAGTGGTAGGTACTTTATGACATGTAAGTCATCGCCGCGGGCCATGTGAATGTGGATAAGAAAATCTTTCATCCATACTGCGGGGTCTGTTGTGCCATCATATGATTCAATGTTTATGGGTTTAAACCCTTCTGGGAATTCGTGATCCATGACTTCATCAGTGAAGCATAGGGGGTGTGCGGCGCCTCTATGTCGGGCTACATCCCGACGTAGTTCAAATGAATCTAGTCTATTGTATTCGGCCCGGCCGGACTTTGGTTTATTGTATTCGGCGTGACAGTGATCGTCATGTCTTGTGGCACGCCCCCGTGATCCGTAGATCGATCTTGACTGTCCTGCTTTGTTTTTCAATGCATCTCGCAGGTCCTTCTTGTAGCCCCGGGCCTTAGTATTATCGTTTGATTGGCGATGGGGTGTGGTCTGGACTTCGGGCTGGTACGCCGCTTTGTCGCAGCCACAGGGTGGCCGGTCAGCCGCATCATGCGCTGGTAGCGTGGGCTCTAAAGCCTCCTCCTCGAGTTGAGGTAGCAGCCTACGCTTTGGGTAGCTTTTGCTAGAGCACTCGAGTGTGTATTCCTCGGCAGCCAGGACCTCGGTCCATCTGTCAATTAGCAGATCTTGATCAGCTTGAAGCTGTTGCTGCTTTTTCTTCAGGCTTTTTGCAGTGGCTATAAGCCGGCGTTTGAAGCGCTCATGCTCGATGGGATCCTCAGGCGTGATGAATTCTTCGTCGCCAAGGCTCAGTTCATCTTCGGAGAGAGGCATGTAATTATCATCCTCTGATTCTCCATCTGTTGCCTATTCTTTAGGACTAACTTGCCCATCCTCTTGCTCGGCCTGCTCGAAGCCTGGCTGGGCAGGATTGTTTTCGTCTTCGGCACCATCCGGATTGTTATCTCTTGTGCCGGTATCGCTGTTTTTGCTATGGCGGGGCTTGGAGCGGCGCCTATGATGCCGGTGCTTAGATTGCTTCTCCGAGGGGTTATCGTCCGTTGCCTCACTGCAATCGGTTTCTTTGGGGGTGTCCACCATATATATATGTATGATGAGGTGGCTGTCCAGCGCCCTATAGGCGGTGGTTCCTGTTCCTCTCCTGCATCGTCGTCCATACCGTCGATGTCTTTGGAGTTGAAGTCAAGCACATCGGTTAAGTCATCGACAGTGGCTATTAAGTGGGTGGTGGGTGGGGAACGAATTTATTCATCGTCCGCTTCCCACTTGAGCCGGACATAGTTCGGCCAAGAATCTCTCGACAAGGAAAGAAACCTTAATGAGTTCAGCACGTCACCCAAGGGCGAGTGCTGAAAAATATCAGCAGCGGTGAACTCCATGACCGGTGCCCAACCAGATTCGATAGGCACGGACGCACGCGGTTCGGATCCCACAAGATCGTGTAGTTCGTTTGCTAAGCGCTTTTCTAATATCAAGTATCATTTCAAAAGACCATGAGATTGTGCAACTCTCGGACACCATAGTAATGCTTTGGGTATACCAAACGTCACAACGTAACTGGGTGGCTATAAAGGTACACTACAGGTATCTCCGAAAGTGTCTATTGGGTTGGCACGAATCAAGACTGGGATTTGTCACTCCGTATGACGGAGAGGTATCTCTGGGTCCACTCGGTAATGCATCATCATAATGATCTCAATGTGACTAAGGAGTTAGTCACGGGATCATGCATTACGGAACGAGTAAAGAGACTTGCCAGTAACGAGATTGAATGAGGTATTGGGATACCGACGATCGAATCTCAGGCAAGTAACATACCGGTTGACAAAGGAAATTGTATACAGGATTGATTGAATCCCAGACATCGTGGTTCATCCGATGAGATCATCGTGGAACATGTGGGAACCAACATGGGTATCCAGATCCTGCTGTTGGTTATTGGCCGGAGAGATGTCTCGGTCATGTCTGCATGATTCCTGAACCCGTAGGGGTCTACACACTTAAGGTTCGGTGATGCTAGAGTAGTTATGAGAATTAGTATGCAGTTACCGAATGTTGTTCGGAGTCTCGGATGATATCCTGGACGTCAGGAGGAGTTCCGTAATGGTCCTGAGATAAATATTTATATATGGGAAGTCCTTATTCTATCGCAAGAAATGTTTGGGGGTTTATCGGTATTGTACCGGGGCCACCGAAAGGGTTTTGGGGGTCCACCGGGAGGGTCCACCTGCCCCGAAGGTCCCTATGGGCTGAATATGGAGGGGAACCAGCCCCTAGGTGGGCTGGGTGCCAACCCCCCTAGGGCCCATGTGCCTAGGGTTGGGGGGAAACCCTAAAGGGGCGCCCCCCTTGGCTTGGGGGGCAAGCCTCCCCCCTTGCCCCCCCCCCTCTAGATCCATTTAGAGGGGGTCGGCCCCCCTCTCCCTTGCCCCTATAAATAGAGGGGAGGTGGGAGGGCTGCCGCACCCTTCCCCTGGCGCAACCCTCCCCTCCCCAACACCTCCTCTATAGTAGTAGTGCTTGGCGAAGCCCTGCCGGAGAACTGCAAGCTCCACCACCACGCCGTCGTGTTGCCAGAGCTCTCCCTCAACTTATCCTCTCCCCTTGATGGATCAACAAGGAGGAGACATCCCCGGGCTGTACATGTGTTGAACGCGGAGGTGCCGCCCGTTAGGCGCTAGATTGGATCTTCCGCGATTTGAATCGCCGCGAATACGACTCCATCATCCGCGTTCTAGTAATGCTTCCGCTTAGCGATCTTCGAAGGTATGAAGATGCACATCCTCTCTCTCTCTTGTTTCTAGAATCTCCTAGATTGATCTTGGTGATACGTAGGAAAATTTTGAATTATTGCTACGTTTCCCAACATGTATAGCACCTTACGGTATCAGTGATTGTAGGGGAGAAGACCACGATGAAATTGTTGAGTCACTCTCATATGCTTTGTTGTCAGTCTAATTAAGAACCTACATTACATTTCTTCTCATTTGAATAAATTATTTGCAAATTCTAGCTTAGTCCATGGCACTCTTGCACTATTATTATTCTCACATTATTCACTCATCCAAGTGAAAGGCAATAATGACGAAGATTTGATGAAGTGACTGTGGAAAAGAAAAGTCGGTATGAAATCTTCTTGTTTTTGTAAATATGTTTAACTTAATATCCATGATTCAGCATATTATGAGTAAACATGTTTATGATGATAGTTAAACATTATTGTGATGCCCCCGATTTCGACCATACACTAATCATACACGCAAATGTGTACGATCAAGATCAGGGACTCAAGGGAAGATATTGCAACACAACTCTAGACACAAAATGAAATAATACAAGCTTCATATTACAAGCCAGGGGCCTCGAGGGATCAAATACAAGCTTGATACACAAGAGTAAGCGGAAGCAACAATATCTAAGTACGGACATAACTTAACAAGGATGCAACTCGATCGAAGAGGCAAGGCCTCCTGCCTGGGACCTCCTAACTACTCCTAGTCTTCGGCGGCCTCCATGCAGTAGTATCCGTCGATGCTGGCATCTGTCTCTAGGTATCCACCAACTGGTTGCAACAACCGGAAAGAAGAAAGAAGGGGGAAAAGGGATAGAAAAGCAACCATGAGTACTCATCCAAAGTACTCGCAAGCATCATATCTATACTAAGTATGCATTGGTATCAAATGGAAGGGGTGTATCTGTGGACTATACTGCAGAATGCCAGAATAGAGGGGAAGGCCTAGCCTATCAAAGACTAGCATCTTTGAGCAGCTCCAAGCATCTTGCAGCATTCAGAAGAGTATAGAATAGCAATTTAATTAACAAGCATGTTGTAACATTAACGCCCAGAGATCCTTCCTCGACTCCCTGCGAGAAAGCAATCTCAGAGCCACATATACATCACATGTCTCATGTAACCAGTTCTAGTTGTAATAGATCAGGATACAAGTCTGAACGTCCATTACCATGGACACGTTATTCGAATAGATAACTTCCCTGCAGAGGTGCACCACATTACCCAACACACTTGATTACTTTGGCAGACACACTTTCTGGGTCAATGTCCAGCCTCGGAAGATCAACACGTCACAGCCCTACCTAGGCTAAGCAAAGAGGTCCCCGCTGGTCTACATCCTAAGCACTCCAAGGTCTTGGGGCCATCGCCCGTTGCACTCCGGGTCGTTGCGAGCAGGGCGGACCAGGCTCCACCACTACGGGATGGTGTTGGCCCAGCCATGCCGCAATGCTGAACTGGACGTCTGACAAACCTTTGGCTGATACTACAACGCCGAGTGCCCATAACTGTTCCCGCATGGTGGTTAGTGCGTAAAGGCCAAAGGCCAACTCAGAACAAATACCCAAACCTTAGTGTATTAGGAGATCGCGGAGACGAGCAGAGACTCACGACCGATGTGACCCTGTCGCCTCGTCTCGTGGACTTACGGCAAGAATGCCCAGTCGTGCCACGTAATTATCTCGCAGGTGCTCTCCGGGCGCGCCCGACATTCACATCAACTTGCGGGTACCCCTTAGGGCCGAACCGACTTTAACAAAGGTCTCAAGTAAAGTCCAGGTAACCGAGTGTCCAAAACATCAAGGGGAAAAAGCCGAGGAATCACATTCAAGGGATTCCACTCGATGTAATCGTCAAGCTGAACTTAGGAAAAATCACCCTCGAGGTTCATGTCGGTGTCAAAACCGGCGGATCTCGGGTAGGGGATCCCAAACTGTGCATCTAAGGCTAATGGTAACAGGAGGCGGGGGACACAATGTTTACCCAGGTTCGGGCCCTCTCTATGGAGGTAATACCATACTTCCTGCTTGATTGATCTTGATGATATGAGTATTACAAGAGTTGATCTACCACGAGATCATAGAGGCTAACCCTAGAAGCTAGCCTATGATTATGATTGTTGTTGTCCTACGGACTAAACCCTCCGGTTTATATAGACACCGGAGGGGGCTAGGGTTACACAGGGTCGGTTACAGAGAAGGAAATCTACATATCCGAATTGCCAAGCTTGCCTTCCATGCAAAGAAGAGTCCCACCTGGACACGGGATGGAGTCTTCAGTCTTGTATCTTCATAGTCCAACAGTCCGGCATAAGCATATAGTCCGGCTGTCCGAGGACCCCCTAATCCAGGACTCCCTCAGTAGCCCCTGAACCAGGCTTCAATGACGATGAGTCCGGCGCGCAGATTGTCTTCGGCATTGCAAGGCGGGTTCCTTCTCCGAATACTCCAAAGAAGATCTTGAACACAAGAATCGTGTCCGGCTCTGCAAAACAAATTCCACATACCACCGTAGAGAGCACAATATTCCACGAGTCTAATCTGCTGACAACTTTTCATAGCGTGACATCACGCCACTGCCCGATCATTATTTGAACACATCTTGCAAGGCGGTTTTATTGGCATGTCTTGTCAAAGCAGAGATCGTGTCCCCTTATCATGGGATTCTCACCAATATGGGTGTGGGTAACCCAACCGCGCCATAAACACGTCGCTTGGGGAATAAGCGAGTTTACAGGGAAAGAGGGGAGGCACATAGTTTCTACCGCCTTTACAAAGAGATAAGGGTTCCCCTTTTTCACCCACGCCTTCTTCTTCCTCTACTCATCCATTCTCGAGCTCCAACGCCCAAGCTTTCACCTTCTCCACAAAGTCATTCCGAGCATGTCCGGAGCGGGAGGCAAGTGGATGGCAGACATCACGAAGCTTTGGGAGGCCGGATACCTATCCGCAAACATCACGCACCGGCTTCCGGCCGAAGGGCAGATCATCCCTACCCCGAAACCCCAGGAAAGGGTAGTATTCCTCTCTCACTTTGTCCGTGGACTGGGATTCCCCCTCCACCCGTTCGTCCATGGACTTATGTTTTACTACGGGCTGGACTTCCATGATCTGGCCCCCAACTTCATCCTCAACATCTCGGCATTCATCGTCGTGTCCGAGGCCTTCCTCCGCATTACGCCCCACTTCGGCCTATGGCTGAAGACCTTTAACGTGAAGTCAAAGGTGGTGGGTGGCCAACAAGCGGAGTGCGGGGGCGCCATGGTGGGCAAGATGCCCAATGTCACTTGGCCCGAAGGCTCCTTTGTGGAGACCATGAAGGGGTGGCAATCGGGGTGGTTCTACATCACCGAGCCGCGCGACACCAACTGGGTGGCGACCCCCTAATTTCGATCCGGCGTCCCCATGCGGCTCACCTCCTGGAAAGAGAAGGGATTACCCTGGGGCACAGCGGAAGAGCTGACCAGACTTCAGACCTGTGTCCGAAATATGATAAGCAAGAAAATCAAGCTCGTCAACGTAGTCCAGGTTATGCTCCTCCGCCGGATCCTTCCATGTTAGAGACGGGTTTGCAATCTATAGGAGTTCGACCCGGCCGAACACCAGACACTGCAAGAGCTCTTCGGCATGACGCACGAAGACGTCTGGAAGGTGCTCTTCAAGGCCACCGAGGTACCACCACCCATAACTGAAGATCGCGGACTCAGCGCAAAACGCCCAGCCAATCCAGTAAGTTTTCATATTTTGCAAGATATGCCTTTTGCCAGCACATCCGCGGGCGGAATCTAAGCCTCCATGCCAATTTCACAGGCCTGGGTAGCGATAGCGGAGCAGATTGACTGTCCAGCTCCGCTACTTGAAGATCCAGCATCGCCTCTTCTAATGAAGATGTTGTTTCCAGCGCCCTATGAGGTGCCGGAGAAGAAGGCGAAGAATAAGGCCGTGGGGACCAGAGAAGGTCTCTGGCGCAAGGTTGCATCGAACATGATGTCTGATGACACCAAGACACCCTCCTCCTCCGAAGACGAGGAGGAGGAGGAGGAAATCCTTCTCCCCCCCCCCCCACTGGGGGAAAAAGAAGAGGAAGGCCGCCCCGCCTGGGGAGGCCGAGGTGTCCAAGAAGGGAAAAACCTTCCTTCCGGGTCATTCCACCACAGCCACCTACAGCGGTGAGGAGTGGGAGCCCAGGGACAAGCCCCTGGCTAAGTCGTAAGTATCCAGACACAATAGCATTTCCGGTATGTTTGTTTTATTGCTTCTTATCATGCCAGACGTGCACTTGCAGTCCGGACAAATCCAGCATCGATGTATCCTTTTCGGAGGGGTCTCTGGGCCCGTCGGTGATGAACAGCGATTCACTCCCAACAGCCTCCTCCCACAGGCCCGCGGACGACACCGGTCCAAGGGGAGACAGTTCCAGAGATGCCCCCAGGCGAAATCCCAGTCGCCGGGCACATGGGGGGGAGACCCCCATGGACTCTGATAATGGGGGCCGCAACAAGTTTGGCCCCTAGCTGAATACGACTCCAGAAACCTAAGTGGTTCCGAATTCAGGCAGGCAGCCTCTCTCTAAAGGGGGCGAGCCACCTGTATCGATGACCACTGTCCATCCAGAGGCATCGGACAACTTGCTGGAAGCGCTTCGCGGCGCTTCCATTGATGAAGAACACCGTACTCTTATGATTATGGTGATTGAGAAGGTCCGTTCCACCAAAAGCGGATTGACAGAAGCCTGCGCTAGCCTCCTAACAGGCTTTGAGGTACGTAATAAAATTGTAGGAGAATATCACAGTATAGACAGTAGCCCTTGATGCTCTGTTTGGTGTTCAAAAAGAAAAGCCAAACAGAGGATCAAATAACATTCGCATGAGTCTAACAGAAGATGTCTATGTGAATAAGCAGGCGTCGCTGCTGGCCACTGCCGCTCGTACTACAGAGGTCTCCGGACTAAAGCGGGACCTAGAGCGGACCGAGGGAGAGCTCGACCTCATGAAGAGGCAGCTCGAGGAAAGTCAAGGTACACAATACCCCATCTGTATATTTATAAAGGAAAAATGGTTTCTGCTAATAGAAGCGTCATGAACTTTAATAGGGGCCACGGCCGAAGCGGCGGCCCTTAAGAAGGTGCTGACCGAGGCTGAAGACAAAGCGGCCAAGGAACGCGCCGAGCGCGAGAAGCAAGAGGCCCGGGTCAACGAGGTCCAGCAAGAGCTCCAGGATTTCGTCTAGAAATACGAGTCCTTGGAGCGTGACTCTAAGACTCAAGAGTTCGAGCTTGCTAAGGCCCTCCAGAGCGTGCAACACGCCAAAGTCGAAGCCCAAAAGGCCCTCCAGGAGATTCAGGTGGCCAAGAAGATTGCGGCGGGTAAGGCATTCATTATGCAAAGCAAGCATGTGAAGGAGACTTTCCTTTTACTTACCCGAATTTGGAGCTCTCCAGGAGCATTCGCAGATCTACCACGCAGCATATCTGATGTCGCAGAGTTCTACCGAGCCGAAGAAGGGAGCTCGATGGAGAAGTTGTTCCGGTCTCAGTATCTTGGGAGAGAACATCCGATGCCCTTGAGCGACCAGCTGAAGCAACTGGTTGAACTGCAAAAGGCGGCCGAATTGGCCATGAAGGACCTCATAGTCCGGCTGTGGCCTGCCAAGCCTATGCCCAGCAACTACTTCAGTCTCGTAAAGCGGCTTGTGAGTGCCTGCCCGCGGCTTGAAGTCATAAAGCGGTCAGTTTTCTTTGAAGGTGCACACATGGCCTTCGCCCGTGCAAAAGTGCACTGGGCAAAGATGGATGCCGAAAAGCTGATGACCGAAGGGCCACCAAAGGGCAAGGAGCACCACCGGCCCGAAAATTACTATGACAGTGTCCTGAAGGGCTCCCGCTTTGTGGCGGAGCAATGTGCGAAGGATGTAATCTTTGAGTGAATGCACTCATTTTATCCTGTAATATGAAACAAGTTCATTTGCGCAATATAACGCTTGTTGATTTAAAATTTTACCTTCGGTGCGGCCGTTTATAAAATCTGAGAGTTGGCCAATCGTAAGCTTCTGCCCCCCATGTAACTAGTACAGGGGTGTTCGAGATAAATCTAAACACTCTTTATCCAAACTTTTGGTCCTTTAAGGAGGAGTTTAGCACAACAAACAAGGCAATAGGACTATACGGCTTTATCACCCTCACTTAGCCATAGAAGTTCTATAATTTTAAATTTTGGCGTAGCCCCTGGTATTCGGAAGGCCGAACTTGGGGCGCTATACACGCCTAAATCAGACAAATACCGATTCCTCGCCTGAAGCGGAAAAAATCTTTAAGGATTTGAAACTTCTCAAACAGCGACCAGCTCTCGCCACATCATGACAGTCAGTTTTTGGCTTTCTCTACTGAGGTGCTCGTCCGGAAGAACCGGGACACAATCGCAGTAGTTCTCCCTTTACTACCCTAGACAATATAGCGGAACGTAGGGTAGCAAGCACAGGAGCCGGGCAACCCAACTATTGACCCAAGACATGATTCGGAGCTGATGCATATAATGCTATAAGTTCGGGGTGCCGCACTGTTGAAAGTGTTCGGACTTTCTTGTCGTGTTATAGGGTACACTGAAGCCCCTGGCGAACTGAACGTACCAGAATGTACGGGTGCGATTTGTAATAAATAAACAGTCAGGGAAAAAGAAAAAGAAATGTAGTAATAAGCTGACGCTGTACATTATTTTCCCTTGTTATTTGAATGGTACGTCAAGGCATATGTATACAAGTAGTGCGATAAGCAAAATAGGACTTGTTTGACATGCCCTAACCAAGAGCGAGCTGCGTGTAGGTATGTAAAACAGGTATAACGATCGTTATCAGAGACCACCTGGGGATTCCCTTATACGTCAAAGCTCCTTGCCTCCTTGGTGTTTCTGTCCCGCGATAGGTCCGATAATCAGGTTATCGGAAGAGCCTCAAGAAGATAGGGACCTAAAAGAAAGAAAAGGGTGAAGGTATAGGATCCTGGGGCGGTTGAGCCGCATTGTGGACCGCGTTCTAGTTGTGCCTCCGTCTATGCCCATGGTATTTTAAGTGCATAATTATGTACGTGTGGCACGAATTTCACCGCTTGACTGGGACTAGGACGGAGGCCGAATTGCTAGGCGAGCTCTGGACAGGCCGGATGATCCTGTTGCATCCGGACAGTCAATAATTTGGTTCTTTTTAGTTAAGAACCGGGTCCAGAATTTCCTGGCTGACTCTCCGGGCTATTGGGTTATGTGACTTAAGTCATCAGCGTCCGGTGGTCGCACATAAGTGCCGTGGAAGTTGTCAAGGAATGCGTCTTCCAGGTTCTCCCAACTGCCAATGGAGTTTGCCGGCAGACTATTCAGCCAATGTCGAGCCGGTCCCTTGAGCTTTAGTGGGAGATACTTGATGGCATGTAGATCATCGCCACGGGCCATGTGAATGTGGAGAAGGAAATCTTCAATCCATACCACGGGGTCTGTTGTCCCATCAGATGGTTCGATGTTTATAGGTTTAAACCCTTCTGGGAACTCATGCTCCATTACTTCGTCAGTGAAGCATAGGGGGTGTGCAGCGCCTCTATGCCGGGCTACATCGCGACGCAGTTCCAATGAGTCTGGTCTGCTGTATTCAGCCCGGACGGATTTGTATTTAGTATATCCGGCGTGGCGGTCATCGTCACATGTTGGGGCGCACCCCCATGATCCGTAGATCGATCTTGACAGTCCTGCTTTGTTTTTCAAGTCGTCTCGCAGGACATGCGTGTAGCCCCAGGACTTCGTGTTTTTGTTTGATTGGCGACGGGGTGCGGGCTGGTGTTCGGACTGATATGCCGCTTTATCTCGGCCACGAGGTGGTCGGTCAGCCGCATCCTGTGCTGGTAGTGTAGGCTCTAGTGCCTCATCCTCGAATTGAGGTAACAACCTGCACCTCTGGTAGCTTTTGGTTGGGCGGTTGAGTCTGTATTCCTCGCCGCCAGGACCTCGGTCCATCTGTCAGTGAGCAAATCTTGATCAGCTTGAAGCTGCTGCTGTTTTTTCTTCAGGCTCTTTGCAGTGGCTATAAGCCAGCTATTGAAGCGCTCCTGCTCGACGGGATCCTCAGGCACGATAAATTCTTCGTCACCGAGGCTCACCTCATCTTCGGAGAGGGGCATGTAATTTTCATCCTTCGAGTCTTCATCCATTGCCTGTTTATCAGGGCTAGCTTGCCCGTCCTCCCGTCCGGCCTGATCGAAGCTTGGCTGGCTGGGATTATTTTCGTCTTCGGCAGCATCCGGAGTGCTATTGTCTCTTGTGTCAGTATCGGTGTTTTTGCTATGGCGGGATTTAGAGCGACGCCGCTGACATCGTTGCTTTGGTTGCTTCTCAAGAGGATCACCCTTCGTTGCATCCTTTTGACCCTCACCATTGTTTTCTTCGGGTGTGTCCACCATATATATGTCGTATGATGAGGTAGCAGTCCAGTGCCGTGTGGGCGGTGGTTCTTGTTCTTTTCCGGCATCGCCGTCCATACCGTCGATGTCTTCGGAGTCAAAATCAAGCATGTCGGTTAAGTCGTCGACAGTGGCTATTAAGTGGGTGGTGGGTGGGTAACGAATTCCTTCGCCGTCCGCTTCCCACTCAAGCCGGACACAATTCGGCCAAGAGTCTCCTGACAGGGAGAGAGATTTTAATGAATTCAGCACATCACCCAAGGGCGAGTGCTGAAAGATATCCGCAGAGCTAAACTCCATGATCGGTGCCCAGCTAGGTCCGATGGGCATGGATGCATGCGGTTCGGAGCCTATGGCCGGAGACGAGTCCGAGGGTCCGAAGACACAGACCTCCTTGGAAGTGAGATCTGTGTTCGGCTCTATCGCCACTGAGTGTGCGGCCTCCATGGAGGGGTTCATCCACCCGTCCTTGGATGGCACGATCTGCTCTGGATTTAAAGCCGGGGCAGTTGTAGGTGTGATCTCCTGGACAGCATTTGATGGCAGATCTAAGTCATACTCATCACAACTGTAGGGCCCTGCCCCGGATCAAGTCCCCGTGGATGTCGTATCGAGAATGGTGAAGGAGGAATCATCCTTGATGACCACGACCGAATAACTACACTACAAAGTTATCATCAAGAGCGTGTTATGAGGTATCACCCTCGGCACTAGATAATAACTATGCAGAGTCGAGCAAAAAAAGGGGCGTGATGTGATGTGAGGTGTTGGGCTCTGGTCGTCGATCACGTTGATCAAGTCGTCGATGATGAAGTAGGGGCAACAAGGACAAAGTGGGGGTCACTGATGGATCACCAACCAACCTATACTAAGCAGTTTAGGATAAGCATGTAGGTAGCAATAGCAGGTACAAAAGCAGGCTATGCATCAGAATAGGAGCAATCAATTACAATAGCAAAATCTAATGCAAGAGAGAGAATGGAATGGGCGATATCGGGATGATCAAAGGGGGGGCTTGCCTGGAACCTTCGCTGAAAGGGAAGAAGGATCGTCGTCGATGTAGTCGATCACAGTGGCATTAGCAACGGTCTCGGGATCTATCGGAGAGAAGAGGGGGAAGAAAGAATAAATATAATGCAAACAGATGTAACACAGATGCATGACGGGGTAATACATAGGGCTAGGGGTGTTTGGTAGACGATACCGGCGAAGGGGGGAAACATCCGGGAATGTTCTCCCTGTGTTTGGCCTTTTCGGACAAATGAAAGAGAGGGAACGGTTGCATGTTTGTTGTGCTAAGGATGTGTGGCGAATGAATGAACCACGTATTTGGATTTGTCTCGACGTTCTGAGCAGCTTTCATATATAAAACTTTTTCATCAGAGTTACGGTTTATTTTCGGATTTCTAAAGTTTTAGTAATATCCCGGAAATCCCTGAAATTTTGCCGAGTCTCAGAATTCGCCAGTTTTAAACAACACTTAGCTATTTTCAAAAAGCTACAACTATTGTTCTGTACCTCCTATGATTTTGTGCCTTATATCAATTTTGAGCATTTAAGTGAACTACATGTTAGTATCACTTTCATCCATATTAGAGTTCATTTGCTTGATCATCAACAACTCTAAAGTAGCTATGAAAATAAAGGTGTTTTTGGATTTTCTATTAACAGAACATACCACTTTGTGATTTTCATAGGATTTAAACCATGCATTGAAAGGATTTGGTCCAGTGGGATAAATGGAGTTTGTCAAGTATACTTTCTACTCATATTATTTTTAGCCTTGTTAACAGTTGTTTAACCGCGGTTTAGGGGCTGCCAAGGGGGTTACTTAGTGTGATATTTGTAAAGCTAACCATACTAGCAGCTACAGATAGTAGCTAGTAGTAATAGTAGGTTCAGCAGAGCAACGTTGGGCAGTGGTGTGGCTTAGGCGCTGCAGGCATGCGAGGTGCAGTAGCATCCACAAGCAAAGCAGCGCGGGGCATGCGCGGGCGCCGGCGGGGCTGACAAGCGGGCGCCGGGCGTGGGTGCGGTGGTGGCAACGCACGCACGCGACTGTGCGGGACCGCGGCAGTAGCCGGCCGGGCAGGTCTGGCTGCGGCGGGGCACATGAAGCGGAAGCAAGGGCGAGCGGGACTGCACGGCAGGGGCGATGCGAGGCGTGGCGAGCAGAGCAGCTAGCAGCGTGCGGCGACCGACGACGGCGTGGGCGCATAGGCGGGTAGCCACAGGGTCAGGGGCGGGCGCACGCACAGATGCGTAGCTTCGTCCATGGCAACCGAGCTCGACTGCGGCGGCAGGTACGGTAACTACGGCGAATACGGCTACGAACGCGGAGGAAGGCGCCAACGGAGAGAAAGAAAGGAGCCGGAGCTCACCAGCATTGCAGAGAAGGCTCGGGGAAGCTCCGGAGACGACGAGCCATCTGCGGCGATTTTGGCCGCTCGGGGTAGAAGACGGAGGTGTTGGCGGTGATGGAGCGGCTAGGCTCCATCCATCGTGATGAGGAGATGTGGAAAACGACGGCGGAGTAGTCGGACGTCGTGGCGCAGTTTGGGGTAGTACCGGAGTGCGCTGACAGCGGGGCGCGTCGACCTCCCCACTCGGGATGGTGGGGGAGAGAGAGCGCCGCGAGGTGGGGATGAAGTGGGGGGCTAGGGTTAGGAGAGGGCTCGACGGTGGGGAGATATATGCAACGGGGGTCACCGGATGACTGCCATGGCGACGGCCGGTGCCGTGGCAGGCATTGGCGCTGCCCACGATCCACCCGGTGAACAAGGAGGGGGAGGCAGTGCGCCTACGCTGGCCCAAGTGGGACTGGTGGGCCAAGTGGCCCAGGGTGAGGGGGGAAGACGTTTCTCCTTTTATTTTAATTTTAAAAATATGTTTCTATTTTCCTTTCACTGTTTTGCATTTATTTGGGACACCAAATGATTTTTGTTTTGAACAAAACTTGGCACATAATTTTAACACAATACCTTGAGATGGAACATAAAGTTTGGGGGCAAAAGGAGTTGCCTAAAAAATTTTAGAAATTGAAAAGGCCAATTTAATTCCTGCTGGACCATCAAACTAAATTCCAGGGGCCTTTTAGGAATTCAAATGAGGTTGGTTTCAACATGACAATGATCGGGTGAATTTATAGAATATTGTGAACATTTTAGTTTTGACATTTAAAAACTTTTATTTTTGACCTTGTTTTAGTTTTGAATTTGAACGGGTTTCGAACCAACGCGAGTTTAAGAACAGTAATTGTGGTGACACGGGACCATTAGAAGGGGATTACGGTAGCTTAATTATCCGAGCGTCCGAATTATAGTTGCGCATGCCATGCGTAAGTAGCCAGGAGTGGATAATGGTTTATCTTGAGTGTCAAGATGCATCGAAATGGTTATGATGTAGTATGTTAGTATGGTATCCTCCTCTTAATAATTCAAGTGGCTTGACTTGGCACATGTTCACACATGTAGTTGATTCAAAACAAATGCATCATTTGTGATATCTATGTTCAGGGTGTTTATATCCTACTCATGCTAGTATTCAATGGTAATTATTCACAATGCATGATTATGACCGTTGTCGCTCTCTAGTTGGCCGCTTCTCAATCAATTTGCTAGCCTTTGCCTGTACTAAGCGGAAATGTTGCTTGTGCACCCAAAATCCTTAAACCAAAGTTGTTCCAGATGAGTCCACCATATCTACCTATATACGGTATTACCCTGCCGTTCCAAGTAAATTTGCATATGCCATCTCTAATCATTCAAATAATCATCTATTTTGTGTTCCCGTACAGCTCATGGGGTGACGGGGGGCGATCACTATCTTCCATGCTAAGCGGGCCATTCTCACAATGGGTGTTTATTCACTTGTCATTGCCTCAGAGAGGCTGGTAATTGGGATGCCTAGTCCTATAATCAAAATAAATAAAAATATAATAAAACAAACTCCCCCGGAAAGTTCATTATTTGGAGAGCACCCGTGAATTTAGCTAGCCATGGTTTGTGATTGTATGGTTGAAGGGAGTAAACCTTTCCATCTCCGCTTGGGAACCGTCGATAATGTGTTTAGCATGGAAGATATTGAAAATCCTTTATCATGACGTTGACATGAAAAGCACATCACTCAAAATTGTATTCATCTGTGATTTAAGCTTCGAGTTGTGTCACCTCTGCAAATCTTTGCTTCCCTCTGCGAAGGGCCAATCTATTTCATGTTATTTAATTTTATTATTGAGTCACCTTCTTACTCAAAGCACTATTCCTGAGAGTGCTATTGTCATTCTTATGCATTGGTTCTAGTTAATGTTGGATATACCAGGATTGGATCTCTGCTACCCCGAATTACAATGTTTAGTCGCTACTTGAACTTCATAGGTGCTCTGCAATTATGTTTTGCGGTCTTAGAAAGGGCTAGAGATATACCATGTTATCATATTATATCATGATTGTATTGAAAAATTGTTGGAATTTGAGATATGTTATTATTGCTCGCTAGTTGATTATGTCGTTGATATGAGTAAATATAAATTCTAAGTGTTATCATTTGCATGGTTAGTTCATGATCTTTGCTAAAAACTTGGGTGCTATTTAAGCTTATATATGGATACAAGAAGAAAAGAGTTCGTAAAAGTTTTTCTTTATCACTTTTAGTTTCTCAACTGAATTTCTTGAGGACAGGCAATGAGTTAGCTTGGGGGAGTTGATACGTCTCCATCGTATCTACTTTTGCAAACACTTTTGCCCTTGTTTTGAACTCTAATTTGCATGATTTCAATGAAACTAAACCGGAGTGACGTTGTTTTTAGCAGAACTACCATGGTGTTGTTTTTTGTGCAGAAGTAAAAGTTCTCGGAGTTGGGTCGTACTTTCTGGAGATTTTTTATGGAATATATACAAAATATTGGAGCAAAGATCCACCAGAGTGGGCCCACCTATTTCTCACAAGGCAACAGACCATGCCCACCCCCAGGGTGTGCCATGTTATCTTGTGGGGCCCACAGGTGGCCGTCTGACCTAATTCCAGCACTATAAATTATGTTTCCCCGAGAAAAAAATTAGAGAAGAAGTTTTCATCATGTTTTACGTTATGTAGCCGCCGCCACCTCCTGCTCTTCAACGGGAGGACTGATCTATAGTCTGTTCGGGGCTCCAGGGAGGAGGATTCATCACCATCATCATCACCAACCCTTCTTCATCAACAACTTCATGATGCTCACCACAGGGTGTAAGTAATTCCTTTGTAGGCTTGCTGGACGGTGATGGAGTTGGATGAGATTTTTCATGTAATCAAGTCATTTGTTACGGCTTGATCCCTAGTATCCATTATGTTCTGACATTGATGTTGCTATGACCTTGCTATGCTTAATGATTGTCACTAGGGCCGAGTGTCATGATTTTAGATCTAAAACCTTTATGTTTGCATGAATACAAGTGTGTTTTGTATCCTATCTTGCAAGTTGTATGCACCTATTACGTGTTATGATCCGAGACCCCAAAGTGACAACAATGGAGATTCACTCCGGGGATGACTGTAGTATGAGGAGTTCATGTATTCACTAAGTGTTAATGCTTTGTTCTAGTTCTCTATTAAAAGGATGCCTTAATATCCCATAGATTTCCTTATGGACCCCACTGCCACAAGAGGGTAGGACAAAAGATGGCATGCAAGTTTTTTATTATAAGCACATACACTATTGCAGGATGCTGCTAACGCGACACTAAGATCAGAGACCCTTTGATGAAACTGTGTGTGATGCATTAATCGCAAACAGTGATGTAAAAACCCCATCAAAAAGGGTGCAAAATGTTTGCAATGACGGATGCATCAAACACGGTTCTGAATTTAGTTGTGTGTGCGATGCAGGGCATACGGTTTAGTTCAATGAACTGTTTGCGATGAGGAAGAAGAAGAAACAGGCAGTCAGATGAAGGCGTGTGCGATATACGGCATACAGTTCACTTGGATTAACTGTTTGTGATGAGGAGGAACAACAGAAATGGGCAGCTAGATAAAGGTGTGTGCGATTAAGGGCATACGCTTTAGAAGGATTAACTGTTTGCGATTAGGCAACGGAACAGAAATGGTCACCCAGATCAAAGTGTCTGCGATTGATGGCATACACTTCACACGGATGAACTGTTTGCAATTAGCCACAACAAATAGAAACAATTAGACAGATCAATGTGTGTGTGCTAGACGGGCACACATTCTAATTAAAAGAAGCGTGCACGATGGTAATAACGAGCGCGCACGGTTGTTGGAACAAGACGTGTGCTGACATTGCCTATTGCGGTGCAACTATAACATCCCAAATTTTCAATTTGGAATGTTATACATAGGTCATCCATGCATATCATATTTTATTGCATTTCCGCTCTGCAATCCTCAAAATCCTAAGCAACTTAAGGACCCTCGGAGAGAGTTGGGGATTTCCCGGTTTTCATATTTGATTCCTATCAAATAGTGAAACGAGGATTTTTGATTTTAATTATTTTTCCGAAAAATATTTCTTATTAAAATATATGAGAGGAGATAATATGACTTCTCCAAAACAATTGAAATATTGGAGGAAAAATGTTAAAATCATTTGTTTGATTTTATTTGAGTTGATTCGGATTTTATTTGCATTAGAAAAAAATGCACATTTTTAAAATTGCATTTTAGGGCCAAGAAAATGTTCATCTCGTTCTAAATATTTTATTTAGACGGTGAAAATTTGTTTTTGCATTTTTAGGTTTTTATTTTATTTTCTAGGATTTTATTTTCCGTCGGCGAAATTATTTTAAAAAATAAACTTCCCCGCGCCCGACCGGGCCGAAGCCCAGCCGAGCCAGGCCGGCTCGCCCGCGCCACCGCCTCCCCGTCCCGTGCCGCCGCCGGACTCGGGAGAGTCCGAGCCGCCGCGGCCGCCCGACCCCCTCCCCAAGTCAGAGCCGCCGCCGCCTCCCCCTTTAAATACCACCCCGGGCCCCCCTGGAGCCCCAAGTCGCCGCCGCCACAGCCCTCGCCCGCCCCGCCGCCTGCCGCCGCGCCTCGCCACCGCCGCTGCAGCTGCTGCCGCCGCCGCCGAGCCCCGCCGCCCCGCCGCCCAACCCCGCCTCGCCAGAGGTACCACGCCGGATCCGAGCCGTCGGTTTTTTTAAAACCGTTCGGTTTTTTTAGAAACCCTAGTTCGTTTTTTTAGATCGGTTCGCCGGTTTTTCTCGATTCTTCTAATTAGCGGATGTTCGTCCGTACGTTCGTTTAAATGAACGGTTTTCTTCCGTTAGTTACAGATAATGAACGCTCATTCGTTAGCCTGTTCGTCAGTTTTCTTTTATCGAATTTATCTGCGATTATTTTCAGTCGCGATTTCTGATCCGATCTTAGTTTCTGTTTATCTTTTCGCTCGTTAGTCGGAATCAGGTGATTCAAACACCTAGAGTTTCGTCTCGAGACCCTCTTTCTGCTTAATCAACTTAAACAAGATTTTGATACTGTAAAATTTGACTTTAGTCCAGATTAGTAAATGGATCTTGTTTCTTTTGCCGTTTGAGTTTCGTTGCCCCGTTTGGTTTGATTCTTTTTGCAAACCGGAGTTCTTAAGTTGAACTTTCTGGTCAACCTCGTTTAGTTGAAGTTTTGCTTGTGCATCTTTGCTAGTTTCTTATGTATGCTATTGTTTGTTTGTGATAGAATTCCTGGAGTGCGAAGCGTATTACTACGAGTCTCTAGGATTCGCGGATCGTCAGCAAGGCATGTAACACGTTGATCATACTCTTTTCATACACAGTTTTCATTGCATTAGTTCAATCCTCAAACATCGCATGATTAGGATGTCTTTAACTTGAGGGTATTGGGAAGTAGTTGATGAGGTAGAACCTATTGCCCTGCTTATTATCAAACCCTTGGGAGTTACTTCTACGCGTTGCTTATATTGACATGCTATGCTCGTAGACGTGGTTTGGGTTTGAGAGTATCCATGACAGATGTGAGATTGTTAATTAATGGTTTACTTAAGGTGGCAACTTAAAATTTACATCTGGGTGGATTGAGGCACCTGGGGAACCCAGTGTTGTCTGTATTTTTTTGGAAATCCCGGGGTACCCGTGTGATCTTCCTATGGACCGCCACCCAGGCTTAAAGGGAACTGAGATGATTCATGCTAGAAACTTCCATGTGCAGCCACAAGCTACTATGGGCTCTAGTATAGTTGATTAAGTTAAGTGAAGCTCTTGAAGAGGTAGATCAGCAGGTAGTGGGTTTTGTAGGTTTGGTATGGTCTACCCGGAGTAGGGAGTTAATGTTTCTGAAAGACCATGCTCGGTTATCCGTTTCTCAAACACCATGCAGTGCGAGAAAATCCAACGGAAGCGATCGAGTCTTGTGCGGAAAAGTGCGCAAACCTCTGAAGAGTGTACAATCTAATCATGGTTAGCCGTGTCCCCGGTTATGGTCAGTCTTGAGTATCTAGTACTTGGGTTATCACATGTATCTCATCACTAATAATTAATATTGTTGGGTTGATAATTACTTTAATTTGGGATTGATGGGGTTATACCTTCTCAATGTTTCAACCACCATGATAGTTAAATTAAATTTATTCCTTTGTTGTAGGGGAAAATTTGCTTTTCGCAAAACTATAACCATAGAGCTTTCCACCAGCCAAATATGCATGTAGTGATAGCATTTTTTTGTTCTTGCTCTACTGTGTTATATTGCCAGCATATTCCATGTGCTGACCCCTTTTTCGGGCTACAACGTATTATGTTGCAGACTTTTCAGACAAGGAGTAAGGTTCGTTAGGTCGTTGCCGTGCAACTCAGCTATGCCGTTGGAGTTGATGGACTCACTTTATCTTCCAAGCCTTCCGTTGTTATCGCATTAGATGGCCTTAAGCCATATTATTGTAATAAGTTCTCTTTTGAGACATTCGATGTAATAAGTGTGTGATTGCTACTCTGTTATAAATCCTTCGAGTATTGTGCGTATCAGCATTACTAATCCAGGGATGACACTGAGGCACAGAGACTTGAACGTTTCAGGTCGGGTCGCTAAAAGATGGTATCAGAGCACACGCTGAGTGTAGGACACGACCACTAAGATAAACCATAGATCACTCTTCTCTACTCATTTCTGACTCCTCTCCTTTTTCCACTCTTTAGGATGATGGAGATGAAGAACAAGTTCGCGCAACCGGATGAGGATACACCTTTTGGACACCACTTGAAGGAAGTCACTAGGTACTTGAACATTGGAATACCAAGTTTCACAGGGACGTGCAACGCCACCTTACCAAAAGAGGAGCGCTGGATGCTTCAAGTACAAGTTCCAGGAAGGACGTTCTCGCCAACTTCTAAACCTATAGAATTTTCTTTCGATGCACCAACCTGGAGTCTAGGCAAGAGCATGGCAGCCCACATTACCATGGGACACATTGGAGAAGTCTACAACAAGGAACTCAAGGACACTACCTATCAAATATGTGGGCGCCGAGATGAGCAATGGGAAATAATCAGCAACAGGAAGGATAGATCCATTGCAGCTTTTATCCAGGAGCTAAACCAGCACATTCGACGCCAGGAGAACAAGATGGGCGCAAACATGATGGAATTGAAGAAGGCAAAGACTAGGATCATCGAGCTGGAGGAAGAACTCAAGTTCACACGCGATGGATATGAGGAGGAAATCAAGACACTACTGGAGAAGAACAACGGCCTGGTTAAGAAGATCGGAATATTCATGGGAGAACCAGCACCGGGAGAAGAAGATGACGAACCCACTTGCCCGGAAAACTACATCATCATCGACGACACTGATTCCGATCCTAGTGATGATGACTTTGAAGATGAAGCTGGAGTGGACATTATGGAATCTTCCACCGATCAAAATTTCTAGATGACCACCATATATTAGTAGTATTCCCCCATGTATTTAGTAGTAGTTGAGCACTTTTGCGATAGTTCTAGACCGTTGTATGCCTTTGCTTGATTAATTGAGTGATATGATTGTGTTTGTCTCATGTGCATATGGGTAGTGCTTTCTCGCTAGACCTTTTTCTATTCTAATCTCTCCCATCTAAACCCATCAGATGCCTCCGAGACGTGACACTGGTTTTGCTTTCCCACCAGAGCTCACCTAGTTGATCCAGCAGCAGAATGCTTTGATGCAATTGCTAGTTTAGAACCAGGGCAACAACAACAACAACAACCCGCCACCAGTGGACAACCTAGCCCGTTTTCTAAGGTTACAGCCGCCGGTGTTTTCTAGTAGCACCGAGCCAATAGTTGCTGATGATTGGCTACGCCGTATCGGAAGGGAGTTGACCACCGCAGGGTGCACAGATGCGGAGAAGGTGCGTTTTGCCGCACACCAATTTGATGGACCTACAGCATCATGGTGGGAGAATTTCACAGCCACCTATCCTATCGACACTGTCACATGGGCTCAGTTTAAGTAGGCTTTTCGTACTGCCCATGTTTCCACTGGAGCTATGCAGATGAAGAAGCGGGAGTTTTGCAATTTACGCCAGGGGAACCGTACCGTTGGCCAGTACGTGGATGATTTTAGCAAGTTATCACGCTATGCCCCTGATGATGTGGCCACAGATGCCGCGAAGTAGGAGAAGTTTATGGAAGGGTTGAATGATGAGATGAGTATGCAGTTGATGGTGGCAACCGTCAACAACTACCAGGAGATGGTAGATGAGGCTCTTAAGATTGAAGGGAAGCAGCAGCAGATTGAGAGCCGTAAGAGGAAGTATGGACAAGGGAAGTATAACTCAGGAGCTCAGCAGAAGCCTCACTTAACCCCGAATTCGGGAGGACTTGTTCATAACCATGGAGGTCACACCCACAGTAGGAGGACCCAAGTGAATGCCCTCACATGAGTTGTGCAGGAGGAAGTGCCTGTAGTAAAGGATTACCCGGATGTTTTTCCAGAAGAGTTACCAGGCATGCCACCGGATCGAGACATTGAGTTTTTGTTAGAGCTATTGCCAGGTATAGGGCTAATATCCAAGAGACCCTATTGGATGCCCGCAAATGATCTGGAGGAAATTAAGAAGCAGGTCAAGGAGTTGTTGGAGAAAGGTTATATTCGAAGGAGTTCATCACCTTGGGGAGCTCCAGTACTTTTGGTCGAGAAGAAGGATAAATACCTGAGGATGGTTGTGGATTATCGAGCCTTGAACAAAGTAACGATTAAGAGCAAGTATCCACTATCGATGATCAATGATCTGTTTGATCAGCTGCAAGGAGCTAAGGTGTTTTCGAAGATTGATCTACGATCAGGATACCATCAGTTGAAGATCCAAGAGAAGGATATACCAAAGACAGCGTTCACCACGTGGTATGGATTATACGAGTATATGGTCATGTCGTTTGGACTGACAAACGCCCCTGCCTATTTCGTGAGTATGATGAACAAAGTGTTCATGGAGTATTTGGACAAGTTTGTTGTGGTGTTTATCAATGATATTATGGTATACTCGAATAATGAAGAGGAGCACAAGGAGCATCTGCGATTAGTTCTCGAGAAACTCAGGGAACACCAGTTATACGCCAAGTTCATCAAGTGCGAATTTTGGTTGAAGGAAGTTGGATTTATTGGGCATGTTATATCAGGAAAAGGTATAGCAGTAGACCCCAGCAAGGTTCAGTCAGTCACTGAATGGTTGGCACCCACTTCAATTGGCGAGATCCGCAGTTTCCTTGGACTTGTGGGATATTATCGGAGATTCATTGAGAATTTTTCCAAGCTTGCAAAGCCAATGACTGAACTATTGAAGAAGGATACTAAGTTTAAATGGATAGAAGATTGCGAGGCAAGTTTTTAGGAGTTGAAGAAACGTTTGACTACAGCCCCAGTGCTAACATTGCCAGATATACATAAGGAGTTTCAAGTGTATTGCAACGCCTCTCACTTGGGACTGGGATGTGTGCTTATGCAGGACGGAAAAGTTGTTTCGTATGCCTCACAACCACTGAAGCCCCATGAGTTTAACTATGCCACGCATGATTTGGAGTTAGAAGCCGTAGTGCATGCATTAAAGACATGGAGACATTACCTTATTGGAAACCGTTGTGATGTGTACATGGATCATAAGAGTTTGAAGTATATTTTCACGCAAAAGGAACTGAACCTTAGACAGAGGAGATGGTTGGAACTTATAAAGGATTACGATATGAAGCTACACTATCATCCAGGAAAAGCCAATGTTGTAGTAGACGCTTTGAGCTGGAAGAGTTATGCCAATATCCTTGAAGGTAAGGGATTGCCAAAGGAGTTAGCTGAGGATCTCATGGAACTTCGAGTAGAGATTGTTCCTAGAGGTTTCCTTGCAACAATGGAGGTTCAGTCGACCTTGTTAAACAAAATTCAAGAATCTCGGAAGGAGGACAAGGAGATTGCCGAGATAAAGGAGAAGATGAGCAAAGGAAAGGCCAAAGGTTTTCGCGAGGATGAGCATGATACCTTATGGTTTGAGGACCGAGTTTATGTGCCCAATAACCCAGAGATCAGGAAGTTAATACTTCAGGAGGCTCATGACTCACCATACTCGATACACCCCGGAAACACCAAGATGTATTTGGATTTAAAAGAACATTTCTGGTGGACGGGTATGAAGAAGGATATCGCCGAGTATGTGGCCGTATGTGATGTATGTCAGACAGTGAAGGCAGAGCATCAGAAGCCAACAGGACTGTTACAGCCTATGCCTATACCCGAACGGAAGTGGGATAAACTTGGCATGGACTTTATCACCGGACTACCCAGGACCAAAGCAGGATATGACTCAATATGGGTAGTAGTGGATCACTTGACCAAAGTGGCTCACTTTATCCCAGTGAAAACCACTTTTACAAGTGCAAAGTTGGCCAAGATATATATGTCCAGGATCGTATGTCTGGATGGAGTTCCGAGGAGCATCGTATCAGATAGAGGGACACAGTTTACTTCAAAGTTTTGGCATCAGTTACACCAGACCCTGGGTACGAGATTGGAGTTCAGTACAGCATTCCACCCGCAGACAGATGGACAGACCGAGAGAGTCAACCAGATACTGGAAGATATGTTGAGAGCTTGTGCGCTAGATTATGGATCTAGTTGGGATGACAATTTGCCTTACACAGAGTTTTCATACAACAATAGCTACCAAGCCAGTTTGAAGATGGCACCGTTCGAAGCTCTGTATGGACGCAGATGCAGAACGTCGTTGATGTGGGATGAGGTAGGAGACCGATAGCTGTTTGGACCAGACTTGATCAAAGAGTCTGAGGAGAAGGTTAAGTTGATTCGAGATAGACTGAAGGTAGCTCAGTCCAGGCAGAAAAGTTATGCAAACTCAAAACGCAACGAGGTAACTTATGAAATTGGAGATAGAGCATATCTGGGAGTATCACCCTTGCGAGAAGTGAAACGTTTTGGAGTTAAGGGAAAATTAGCCCCGAGATTTGTAGGACTGTATTGTGTTTTGGAACGGATGGGAGAAGTTGCCTACAAGCTGGAATTACCTGAAGGACTGTCAGGAGTTCACGATGTGTTCCATGTCTCACAGCTGAAGAAGTGTCATGCTGAGATGGCCAATATACCGTTAAGAGATACAGTACCCTTGGAGGCAATTCAGTTGGACAGTGATTTGACTTATGAGGAGAAGCCAGTAAAGATTCTTGAGTTTGCCAGTCGAGTCACCCGCGGCAAGGTTATCAAATTTTGCAAAGTTCAGTGGAGCCACCATACCGAGGATGAAGCCACCTGGGAACGAGAGGATGATCTTCGCAAGGACCATCCACACCTATTTTCTGACCAGTCCGAATCTCGAGGGCGAGATTCATCTTAAGGGGGGTAGGTTTGTCACATCCCAAATTTTCAATTTGGAATGTTATACATAGGTCATCCATGCATATCATATTTTATTGCATTTCCGCTCCGCAATACTCGAAATCCTAAGCAACTCAAGGACCCTCGGAGAGAGTTGGGGATTTCCCGGTTTTCATATTTGATTCCTATCAAATAGTGAAACGAGGATTTTCGATTTTAATTATTCTTCTCTCCTAAAAATATTTCTTATTAAAATATATGAGAGGAGATAATATGACTTCTCCAAAACAATTGAAATATTGGAGGAAAAATGTTAAAATCATTTGTTTCATTTTGTTTGAGTTGATTCGGATTTTATTTGCATTAGCAAAAAAATGCAATTTATTAAATTGCATTTTAGGGCCAAGAAAATGTTCATCTATTCTAAATATTTTATTTAGACAGTGAAAATTTGTTTTGGCATTTTTAGGTTTTTATTTTATTTTCTAGGATTTTATTTTCCGTCGGCGAAATTATTTTTTTTTTAAAAAACTTCCCCACGCCCGACTGGGCCGAAGCCCAGCCGAGCCAGGCCGGCTCGCCCGCGCCACCGCCTCCCCGTCACGTGCCGCCGACGGACTCGGGAGAGTCCGAGCCGCCGCCGCCGCCTGACCCCCTCCCCAAGTCGGAGCCGCCGCCGCCTCCCCTCCCCCTTTAAATACCACCCCGGGCCCCCCTGGAGCCCCAAGTCACTGCCGCCGCAGCCCTCGCTCGCCCCGCCACCTGCAGCCGCCTGCGCTGCCGCTTGCCGCCGAGCCCCGCCGCCCCGCCACCCAACCCCGCCTCGCCGGAGCCACCTCGCCGAAGGTACCGCGCCAGATTCGAGCCGCCGGTTTTTTTCCAAAACCGTTCGGGTTTTTTAGAAATCCTAGTTCATTTTTTTAGATCAGTTCACCGGTTTTTCTCGATTCTTCTAATTAGCGGACGTACTTTCGTTTAAATGAACGGTTTTCTTCTATTAGTTACAGATAACGAACGCTCGTTCGTTAGCCTGTTCGTCAGTTTTCTTTTATCGGATTTATCTGTGATTATTTTCAGTCGCGATTTTTGATCCGATCTTAGTTTCTGTTTATCTTTTCGCTCGTTAGTCGAAATCAGGTGATTCAAACACCTAGAGTTTCGTCTCGAGACCCTCTTTCTATTTAATCAACTAAAACAAGATTTTGATACTATAAAATTTTACTTTAGTCCAGATTAGTAAACGAATCTTGTTTCTTTTGCCGTTTGAGTTTCGTTGCCCCGTTTGGTTTGATTCTTTTTGCAAACCGGAGTTCTTAAGTTGAACTTTCTGGTCAACCTCATTTAGTTGAAGTTTTGCTTGTGCATATTTGCTAGTTTCTTATGTATGTCATTGTTTGTTTGCGATAGAATTCCCGGAGTGCGAAGCGTGTTACTACGAGTCTCTAGGATGCATGGATCGTCAGCAAGGCAAGTAACACATTGATCATACTCTTTTCATACACAGTTTTCATTGCATTAGTTCAATCCTCAAACATCGCATGATTAGGATGTCTTTAACTTGAGGGTATTGGGAAGTAGTTGATGAGGTAGAACCTATTGCCCTGCTTATTATCAAACCCTTGGGAGTTACTTCTACGCGTTGCTTATATTGACATGCTATGCTCGTAGACGTGGTTTGGGTTTGAGTGTATCCATGACAGATGTGAGATTGTTAATTAATGGTTTACTTAAGGTGGCAACTTAAAATTTACATCTAGGTGGATTGAGGCACCTGGGGAACCCAGTGTTGTCTGTATTTTTTTGGAAATCCCGGGGTACCCGTGTGATCTTCCTATGGACCACCACCCAGGCTTAAAGGGAACTGAGATGATTCATGCTAGAAACTTCCGTGTGCAGCCACAAGCTACTATGGGCTCTAGTATAGTTGAGTAAGTTAAGTGAAGATCTTGAAGAGGTAGATCAGCAGGTAGTGGGTTTTGTAGGTTTGGTATGGTCTACCCGGAGTAGGGAGTTAATGTTTCTGAAAGACTATGTCTCGGTCATCCGTTTCTTAAACACCATGCAGTGCGAGAAAATCCAACGGAAGCGATCGAGTCTTGTGGGGAAAAGTGCGCAAACCTCTGAAGAGTGTACAATCTAATCATGGTTAGCCGTGTCCCCGGTTATGGTCAGTCTTGAGTATCTAGTACTTGGGTTATCACATGTATCTCATCACTCATAATTAATATTGTTGGGTTGATAATTACTTTAATTTGGGATTGATGGGGTTATACCTTCTCAATGTTTCAACCACCATGATAGTTAAATTAAATTTATTCCTTTGTTGTAGGGGGAAATTTGCTTTTCGCAAAACTATAACCATAGAGCTTTCCACCAGCCAAATATGCATGTAGTGATAGCATTTTTTTGTTCTTGCTCTACTGTGTTATATTGCCAGCATATTCCATGTGCTGACCCCTTTTTCGGGCTACAACGTATTATGTTGCAGACTTTTCAGACGAGGAGTAAGGTTCGTTAGGTCGTTGCCGTGCAACTCAGCTATGCCGTTGGAGTTGATGGACTCACTTTATCTTCCAAGCCTTCCGTTGTTATCGCATTAGATGGCCTTAAGCCATATTATTGTAATAAGTTCTCTTTTGAGACAATTGATGTAATAAGTGTGTGATTGCTACTCTGTTATAAATCCTTCGAGTATTGTGCGTATCAACATTACTAATCCAGGGATGACACTGAGGCACAGAGACTTGAACGTTTGAGGTCGGGTCGCTACAAGATGGTATCAGAGCACACGCTGAGTGTAGGACACGACCACTAAGATAAACCATAGATCACTCTTCTCTACTCATTTCTGACTCCTCTCCTTTTTCCACTCTTTAGGATGACGGAGATGAAGAACAAGTTCGCGCAACCGGATGAGGATACACCTTTTGGATGCCACTTGAAGGAAGTCACTAGGTACTTGAACATTGGAATACCAAGTTTCACAGGGACGTGCAACGCCACCTTACCAAAAGGGGAGCGCTGGATGCTTCAAGTACAAGTTCCAGGAAGGACGTTCTCGCCAACTTCTAAACCTATAGAATTTTCTTTCGATGCACCAACCTGGAGTCTAGGCAAGAGCATGGCAGCCCACATTACCATGGGACACATTGGAGAAGTCTACAACAGGGAACTCAAGGACACTACCTATCAAATATGTGGGCGCCGAGACGAGCAATGGGAAATAATCAGCAACAGGAAGGATAGATCCATTGCAGCTTTTATCCAGGAGCTAAATCAGCACATTCGACGCTAGGAGAACCAGATGGGCGCAGACATGATGGAATTGAAGAAGGCAAAGACTAGGATCATCGAGCTGGAGGAAGAACTCAAGTTCACACGCGATGGATATGAGGAGGAAATCAAGACACTACTGGAGAAGAACAACGGCCTGGTTAAGAAGATCGGAATATTCATGGGAGAACCAGCACCGGGTGAAGAAGATGACGACCCCACTTGCCCGGAAAACTACATCATCATCGACGACACTGATTCCGATCCTAGTGATGATGACTTTGAAGATGAAGCTGGAGTGGACATTATGGAATCTTCCACCGATCAAAATTTCTAGATGACCACCATATATTAGTAGTATTCCCCCATGTATTTAGTAGTAGTTGAGCACTTTTGCGATAGTTCTAGACCGTTGTATGCCCTTGCTTGATTAATTGAGTGATATGATTGTGTTTGTCTCATGTGCATATGGGTAGTGCTTTCTCGCTAGACCTTTTTCTATTCTAATCTCTCCCATCTAAACCCATCAGATGCCTCCGAGACATGACACTGGTTTTGCTTTCCCACCGGAGCTCACCCAGTTGATCCAACAGCGGAATGCTTTGATGCAATTGCTAGTTTAGAACCAGGGCAACAACAACAACAACAACCCGCCACCAATGGACAACCTAGCCCGTTTTCTAAGGTTACAGCCGCCGGTGTTTTCTAGTAGCACCGAGCCAATAGTTGCTGATGATTGGCTACGCCGTATCGGAAGGGAGTTGACCACCGCAGGGTGCACAGATGCGGAGAAGGTGCATTTTGCCGCACACCAATTTGATGGACCTACAGCATCATGGTGGGAGAATTTCACAGCCACCTATCCTATCGACACTGTCACATGGGCTCAGTTTCAGCAGGCTTTTCGTACTGCCCATGTTTCCACTGGAGCTATGCAGATGAAGAAGCGGGAGTTTCGCAATTTACGCCAGGGGAACTGTACCGTTGGCCAGTACGTGGATGATTTTAGCAAGTTATCACGCTATGCCCCTGATGATGTGGCCACAGATGCCGCGAAGCAGGAGAAGTTTATGGAAGGGTTGAATGATGAGATGAGTATGCAATTGATGGTGGCAACCATCAACAACTACCAGGAGATGGTAGATAAGGCTCTTATGATTGAAGGGAAGCAGCAGCAGATTGAGAGCCGTAAGAGGAAGTATGGACAAGGGAAGTATAACTCAGGAGCTCAGCAGAAGCCTCACTTAACCCCGAATTCGGGAGGACTTGTTCATAACCATGGAGGTCACACCCACACTAGGAGGACCTAGGTGAATGCCCTCACAGGAGTTGTGCAGGAGGAAGTGCCTGTAGTAAAGGATTACCCAGATGTTTTTCCAGAAGAGTTACCACGCATGCCACCGGATCGAGACATTGAGTTTTTGTGAAACCCTAGTTCATTTTTTTAGATCGGTTCGCCGGTTTTTCTCGATTCTTCTAATTAGCGGATGTTCATTCGTACGTTCGTTTAAACGAACGGTTTTCTTCCGTTAGTTATAGATAACGAACACTCATTCATTAGGCTGTTTGTCAATTTTCTTTTATCAAATTTATCTGCGATTATTTTCAGTCACGATTTCTGATCCGATCTTAGTTTCTGTTTATCTTTTCGCTCGTTAGTCGGAATCAGATGATTCAAACACCTAGAGTTTCGTGAGACCCTCTTTCTGTTTAATCAACTTAAACAAGATTTTGATACTGTAAAATTTGACTTTAGTCCAGATTAGTAAATGGATCTTGTTTCTTTTGCCGTTTGAGTTTCGTTGCCCCGTTTGGTTTGATTCTTTTTGCAAACCGGAGTTCTTAAGTTGAACTTTCTGGTCAACCTCGTTTAGTTGAAGTTTTGCTTGTGCATCTTTGCTAGTTTCTTATGTATGTTATTGTTTGTTTGTGATAGAATTCCCGGAGTGCGAAGCGTATTACTACAAGTCTCTAGGATTCGCGGATCATCAGCAAGGCATGTAACACATTGATCATACTCTTTTCATACGCAGTTTTCATTGCATTAGTTCAATCCTCCAACATCGCATGATTAGGATGTCTTTAACTTGAGGGTATTGGGAAGTAGTTGATGAGGTAGAACCTATTGCCCTGCTTATTATCAAACCCTTGGGAGTTACTTCTACGCGTTGCTTATATTGACATGCTATGCTCGTAGACGTGGTTTGGGTTTGAGTGTATCCATGATAGATGTGAGATTGTTAATTAATGGTTTACTTAAGGTGGCAACTTAAAATTTACATTTGGGTGGATTGAGGCACCTGGGGAACCCAGTGTTGTCTGTATTTTTTTGGAAATCCCGGGGTACCCGTGTGATCTTCCTATGGACCGCCACCCAGGCTTAAAGGGAACTGATTCATGCTAGAAACTTCCGTGTGCAGCCACAAGCTACTATGGGCTCTAGTATAGTTGAGTAAGTTAAGTGAAGCTCTTGAAGAGGTAGATCAGCAGGTAGTGGGTTTTGTATGTTTGGTATGGTCTACCCGGAGTAGGGAGTTAATGTTTCTGAAAGACTATGTCTCGGTCATCCGTTTCTCAAACACCATGTAGTGCGAGAAAATCCAACGGAAGCGATCGAGTCTTGTGGGGAAAAGTGCGCAAACCTCTGAAGAGTGTACAATCTAATCATGGTTAGCCGTGTCCCCGGTTATGGTCAGTCTTGAGTATCTAGTACTTGGGTTATCACATGTATCTCATCACTCATAATTAATATTGTTGGGTTGATAATTACTTTAATTTGGGATTGATGGGGTTATACCTTCTCAACGTTTCAACCACCATTATAGTTAAATTAAATTTATTCCTTTGTTGTAGGGGAAAATTTGCTTTTCGCAAAACTATAACCATAGAGCTTTCCACCAGCCAAATATGCATGTAGTGATAGCATTATTTTGTTCTTGCTCTACTGTGTTATATTGCCAGCATATTCCATGTGTTGACCCCTTTTTCGGGCTGCAACATATTATTTTGCAGACTTTTCAGACGAGGAGTAAGGTTCGTTAGGTCATTGTCGTGCAACTCAGCTATGCGTTGGAGTTGATGGACTCACTTTATCTTCCAAGCCTTCCGCCGTTATCGCATTAGATGGCCTTAAGGCATATTATTGTAATAAGTTCTCTTTTGAGACATTTGATGTAATAAGTGTGTGATTGCTACTCTGTTATAAATCCTTTGAGTACTATGCGTGTCAGCATTACTGATCCAGGGATAACACTGAGACACAGAGACTTGACCGTTTGAGGTCGGCTCGCTACAGCAACCCATGGTGCAAACGGCATGTACGTGGCCGAGAAAGCGTTCCCACGTTACACCATCTGGGAATAGTGCCGCACTTAGAATTTATGGAACCGTCAATAAATTTTGAGCATGCGTCCTGTCACATTCCAAATTACTACCATGCTATATTTAAAATGCAAACCTGTTCACACCGATCAAAACCTAAATGGTTTCCCACTTAGGAGTGTATTAGTACTCAGTTATAAATACTACTACTCCAAGATGACTGCACATTCCTCCTCAACTCCTCATCCACAAAAACAAACAAGTCATTCATCATCATTCCCTTGCGTCTGCCATGGCCAGCGTGAGTTCTGGGTCGAGAGATTGCCAGCAGGGAGAGGCGAGCATGGAAGCGGAAGCACAAGAGATGTCCCGCCTTGCCGCGAAAGCATCCAACATTTCCCACCTCATGGTCATAGCAGCACAGAGGTCCCGCTGCGCTGCTGAAGTAGCACGGAGGTCCTGCCACATCGTCGATGCAGCAGACTGGTCCGACCGCGCCGCAGAAGCAGCAGAGGTGTCCCGTCGCGCCGCGAATGCAGTAGAGATGTCCTCCCGCACCGCGGCGGCCTGGGAAAATGTCTTGAGGGCAGGCGAGGACTCTTACAGGCGCATGCATGCGATCATCCATAGCCAGATGGATCAGATTTTCGGCTTGGCGAGGTTGCAGGACGACATGAAAGCCTCATTTGAACAGGCTATAGGCATCATCCTACAACTAAGGGAGGGCAATGAGAAGCTCTGGGCCTAGCGCGACCTGCTAAGGGCGAAGATCATCGGAAATGCGGAGCGGCAGGAGGAGACCACTGCCTTGTTGAAGAGGACCGGCGTCATCGTCAAGAAACTATAGACGAGAATGACATGCTCCGCATCGAGCGCCAAATGCTGGTGGAGGAATCCGTGGATGCTCTCAAGTAGCGTCTTGAGGGCACGAAAGAGCTCATCGCTGCTCGCCACGGAGACTAGTTCCCGCGGCCTGCAGCAACGCATCATGAAAGTAGAGATCAGTGAGCCACATCGTTGTCTTCCTTCTTCTTTTGCCCTTGTGTATTTCGGGCGTTGCCACGTGTGGCTTTTTTAATTATGTTCCTAAATATGTAAGACAATTATTATCCACAGTCATCGTCCTTATATTCATCAGTCTTGCTATAGTTAAGTTGCAGTTGATGCTATATAGGTCCGTCGAATCTTACATGAAGATCCGTGCAAAACATTCTTTTTAGATTTTCTTTTTTCTCTCTTAAATCTCAGTCCAGTGAGACATAGCCACGCCGTGAAACAGGGGCTCGGGTGCCATTAATGGAGACATTGGGAGGGAGGTGCACGGCGGATAGAGGTCAAAGGGCTCTCCTCCCGATGAGCACATGCAGAGGTCTGATCGCAAGCCTCCCGTACTCAAATAGCTACCCCGCACGACACCTCCTAACCAATAAAAAAAGGGACGCGTGGCGGCACGTAATTGGTAAGTAGAACGCCCATGGTTTCAATAATACTTGTATTTCCGATTTGTAACGTGACAACACTTATTCCAAAATGACTTTGTTGATTGTTAATGTGCGTGCCTTCGCAAATTGGACAAAAAAATTACCATAGCATGTTGGTGCCATGTCATGACACCATGCCAAGTTTCATGATTTTCATGCGAGTTTTGGATTTACAGGAATTCTAAAACCAAGTTTCTCAATGTTTTCGGCCGAGCCAAGATGCCCAGATATTTGAATTCCATTCCCACTTCTTCCGTGGGACCTAGAAGTTCGCCCAAGTACACATAAATGATTTTCCAACTAACTTTTACGCACTGGAGCATGCGCTTGTACTTCAAATTTGAATTATGTGCATTAAATGCCTGGAAAATGAATTAATGTATAAAAAGGCCAAACAAACCCGGAATAATTCCAAAATTTAGCACGAAACTCCTATTTGGTCTAAGATGCCTGTGTAAAAAAATCAAGGCGGGAGAAGGCGGTGTATGTTGTTTCGCACACGGGATGACATGTTCCCTCTCGGAACCATGAGCCTTCTTGAGAGAAGCTCCGATTTCCAAGAAGCTTATACCAAAGCTTGTCCCAATTCAGCCAAAAGATTTACCACAGCATGTTGGTGCCATGTCATGACACCATGCCAAGTTTCATGATTTTCAGGCGTGTTTTGGATTTACAGGAATTAAAAAATCAAGTTTCTCAATATTTCTGGGCGAGGTGCGACTTTACCACAACATGTTGGTGCCATGTCATGACACCATGCCAAGTTTCATGATTTTCAGGTGTGTTTTGGATTTACAGGAATTAAAAAATTAAGTTTCTCAATATTTCTAGGCGACATGCGACGCCCAGATGTTTGAATTACATTCCCATTTCTTGCATGGGACCTAGAAATTCACCCAAGAACACACATGTGATTTTTCAACCAACTTTGGTGCACTGGAGCATGTGCTTGTAGTTCAAATTTGAATTATGCACACTAAATGCCCAGAAAATCAATTAATGTATAAAAAAGGCCAAATGAACTTGGAATAATTCCAAAATTTAGCACGATACTCCTATTTGGTCTAATCTACCTTTCTAAAAATTAAGGCGGGAGAACGCAGTGTATGTCGTTTCGCACACAGAGGTGACACGTTCCCTCTTGGAACCACGAGCCCTCTTGAGAGAAGCTCCAGTTTGCAAGAAGCTTATACCAAAGCTTGTCCCAATTCGGCCAAAAAAATTACCACATCATGTTGGTGCATTTCATGGCACCATACCAAGTTTCATGTTTTTGAGGCGTGTTTTGGATTTACAGGAATTAAAAAACCAAGTTTCTCAATCTTTCCGGCCGAGCCATGACGCGCAGATGTTTGAATTTCATTCCCATTTCTTGAATGGGTCCTATAAATTCACCCAAGTACACACATGTGCTTTTTCAACCAACTTTGGTCAACGGGAGCATGTGCTTGTAGTTCAAATTTGAATTATGCACATTAAATGCCCAGAAATTCAATTAATGTATAAAAAAAGGTCAAACGAATCTGGAATAATTCCAAAATTTAGCACGATAATTCCATTTGGTCTAATCTGCCTGTGTAAAAAAATTAAGGCGAGAGGAGGCAGTGTACGTATGTCATTTTGCACACGGAGTGACACATTCCCTCTCGAAACCACGAGCCTTCTTGAGAGAAGCTCCAGTTTGCAAGAAGCTTGTACCAAAGCTTGTCCCAATTCGGCCAAAAAATTTACCACAACATGTTGGTGCCATGTCATGACACCATGCCAAGTTTCATGATTTTCAAGAGTGTTTTGGATTTACAGGAGTTAAAAAACCAAGTTTCTCAATATTTCTAGTCGAGGCACGACGCCTAGATGTTTGAATTCCATTCCCATTTCTTGCATTGGACCTACAAATTCACCCAAGGACACGCATGTGATTTTTCAACCAACTTTGGTGCACTGGAGCATGTGCTTGTAGTTCAAATTTGAATTATGCACATTAATGCCCAGAAATTCAATTAATGTATAAAAAGGGCCAAACAACCCGGAATAATTCCAAAATTTAGCACGATACTTCTATTTGGTCTAATCTGCCTGTGAAAAACAATTAAGGCGGGAGAAGGCAGTGTACGTATGTCATTTCACACACGGAGGTGACACGTTCTCTCTCGGAACCACGAGCCTTCTTGAGAGAAGCTCCGTTTTGCAAGAAGCTTGTCCCAATTCGGCCAAAAACTTTACCACAACATGTTGGTTCCATGTCATGACACCATGCAGTTTCATGATTTTCACGCGTGTTTTGGATTTACATGAATTAAAAAACCAAGTTTCCCGATCTTCCGGCCGAGCCACGACGCCCAGATGTTTTAATTTCATTCCCATTTCTTGCATGGGACCTAGAAATTCACCCAAGGACACACATGTGATTTTTCAACCAACTTTGGTGCACTTGAGCATGTGCTTGTAGTTCAAATTTGAATTATGCACATTAAATGACCATAAATTCAATTAATGTATAAGAAAGTCCAAACAAACCCGGAATAATTCCAAATGACACTCATATAGTTCTATGTTGCCTCTGTAAAAAGGGGGGAGGTAGCGTATATCATTTCGCACACAAAGGTGACACGTCCTCCCTCGGACACCACGAGTCTAATCGAGAGAAGCTCAGGTTTGCAAGAAGCTTATACCAAAAACTTGTCCAAATGTGGCCAATTTTTTTACCACATCATGTTGGTACCATGAAATGGCCAAGTTTCATGATTGTTAGGCGAGTTCTGAATTTCCAGGAATTTAAAAACCAAGTTTCTCCATGTTCCCGGCCGAGCCACGACGCCCAGATGTTTGAATTTCATTCCCATTCTTGCATGGGACCTATAAATTCACCCAAAGACACACATGTGATTTTTCAACAAACTTTGGTGCACTGGAGCATGTGCTTGTAGTTTAAATTTGAATTATGCACATTAAATGCCTAGAAACTCAATTATTGCATAAAAATGCCAAACGAATTTGGAATAATTTCAAATTTAAACATGACACTCATTTAGTTGCATGTTCACTGTACATAAATGTTCTAGCAATTCAAACACCATCCTTTCCCTCCGTAACACCATTTTGTCTTTCAAAACATAATGAAAAAATATGGTATACCACAAACAGCTTACTAGAAAGAATCATGTGGGATGCGATATAAAATATCTTGGCGCACCGTCTTGTCTGGTCTACGCAGGAAGCTTCGTCGTCTACAGTCCACCGCCCCCGCTTGAACCACACTTGCGCGCCAGTTTCTCGCGGCACCGAGCGAAATTTTTCTGCCACCGCGGAAATATCTATCTCCCCACCCCTCCCTCCACCAAAAGCCACATTTCCATTGTTCCTCCTTGCTTTCCAAGTTCAAACCTTCACTGCTGCTTACTGGCATCTCAGCCTCCTCATCGGCAACCCTTTTTCTTATAGAGTCGCCTCCTCGCCGGCTACCCTTCTTCTTGCAGCACCGCCTCCTAGCCGGCGACCCTTCTTCTTGCAGCGTCGCCTCCTCGCCGGCGACCCTTCTTCTTCCTGTGTGGCCTCCTCGCTGCCGACCCTTCTTCTTGTTGCGCGGCCTCGTCGATATGGTCAAGTAAGCCACACCCCACCCACGCGATCCTCCTCCTTCCCCGTCCCACATTCCACGACCGACGACGCGACACCTTACGCTGAAATCACTGTCCCCCTCCTCCAATTAAGCGCCGCCCAGAGCCATTTTGCACGCAGTATAACATGGAGCTTAGTAGCATCTGGCAGCGGAGAAGCAAATCGCGGCCTCACACGCACATGAGGTCGCTATGGCTGCCATGTGTGTCGACCGCTAGATCTTTGAGGAGCACCTCGTCTTCGAGGCCACCATTGACACTGCCACGCAGTTGTCTACATTAAAATACAGTTCGTGTTGTTTTCTCTAGGCCACCGCCAGTGCCTTCTAGTGATTTGTCCTCTGTAATGTTAATATGCAATCTGATGTTCAGTTAACAGTTTGGTCCTCTGAAATGTAATGTTCAGTTAACAGTTTGGTCATTTGAAATGTAATGTTCAGTTAACAGTTTGGTCCAACAATTGCTACATTTCGCAGTACTATTCTCAAGCATTCTTTGTTTTGTTAACTGTCTTATCTTCTAGTACATGTCTCTATTCTGCAATGTCATGCTCAGTTAACTGTGTTGGTTCAAATTTGGTCTGCTGTCCATTTAACTGTTTGGTTCAGTTCTGCAATTTGATTTTCATTTGATGTGGGTACAATTTTGTATTGTTATTCATGTGAAATAAATCAAATTTGGTTGTACTCAATACATATTCTGCTGATAGTATGGCAACTCTCAGTTAACCTGATCAAGATCTTCCTTATGTGTGTTGCAGGGAAACAATGGGCGACACTGCGGTTTACCATAGAGGTTTGCTCATGCATGGTCCTGTCGCTAATAGCACATTATTGTGCAGTTGCATGAACCATTCTAATATTTAGGTTTCTTACAATTTGGTCTTGCACATGTAGGTCCTACTGTCAGAGGCTTAGACCCACTGTTCAACCCATTTTGCATATGGGGAAATGAGATGTCCATGAATATCAGTCAAGTCAAGAAACTAAGAAAGATTGTTAGGATGAAGAAACTTGCGACGAATAATAGCAAGAACTTTGTTTGCACAATGAAGAAGACATCAGTCAACTATAGGATGGTACTGACTCTTTTACCTTGTTTTTACCCCTTGCACCATTTCAGAATTTATAACAGCGATTTATGCATATCTTTGTTTTCAGTACTTTTCAAAGCAGTTCACCGACGATTACCTCTCAAACCACCTGCATGGTCAAGAGGTGAGGAAGGTATTCATTCAACACCCACGGTACAATATTGAAGTCTTCCTGAAGAGGACGAAGGTTGGGCGGGCAATTATCCATAGCCACTGGCCTAAAGTTGCAAGGACATTCAACATCACTGAAGGCTCAATATTTGCCTTCTGCTTCTGCAGTTTCCCAGATGAGATTCATCTGTCTATTTACCATGTATGATGCTACTTTCCAAAGGTTTTCGATGGTGCATGTGAAACTTGGTGCTGTTGTGTAATGGTGTAACTGAGTGCCGAAGCTATCTCATGTAATTCGATTATGAAATCCTGGTTGCCGTTATATGGATATGAAATATCTGGTGTGTTTTACAAAAAATATCAATTTGATTAGTACATGGATTATCAATAATAGGCTAATTACCCTGCTTATTGGGGTTTTCTATTGCAGACAATTACTTAGACAGCACCGTGGGCGATGAACTCAAACAACCCACACGGTTTCTAGAAATTAGGCATGTTCGATCAACTAACAATCACAGATGACTTCCGACAGAGAACTATTTGCGTTAGGCCACCTTGCACAAACGTTTCCACACGAAAAACTGTGTGTGCTATACATACGAACGGAAATGTTTTTCTGGGATTCGTCGTGTGGGATGTACATAGGAACGGAAACGATTGGGTTTCGATGCCTCGCCAGATTGCACATGAGCTCATTTTTCCCCAGCCTGTGTGCTAGGAGGGCCTATCCCCGGCGGTTTTTGGGTCGTGTGGGAAGGACCCCCCTATCGCCCACACTCACTTGGTGACGGTTCCAAATGTCGTCGCGGAAAGGGGCTAAAAACCGTTTGTATAGCAGGTCTTTGCACCAGTGATATGACTATATACATAATACATGCCTACATTACATTGATGACTTCGAGCTATTGTGTATCGCTCTAGGTTGTGACTGTTATATGATGAATGTCATCCAACACAAATATCCATCACTGATCCCATGCCTACGCTTTTCTCATACTGATCTTTGCTAAGTTAATTCCATTGTTGCTGATGTTACAATCACTACAAAACTGCTTCTGTTACTGTTACCGTTACTATTGCTAATGTTACTATTGCTATACTACTGTGCTACTAAACACTTTGTTGTAGATATTTAGTTCTCCAGGTGTGGTTGGATTGACAACTCAACTGCTAATACTCATAAATATTCTTTGGCTTCCCTTGTGTCGAATCAATAAATTCGGGTGAAATACTACCCTCGAAGACTGTCATGATCCCCTATACTTGTGGGTTATCAAGGGAGAACACATGCACCCTTACCTGAGGGGAAAATCGGGCGGTCCATGCCATGGCCGGACTACCCTCCCCCCCCCCCAAAAAAAAAGAGAAGAAAGAGGATAGCAATGGGTCGGACAGCTCCGGCGATGCGCAGATCTGACTTGGTCAATTTTGTATCTTCGATCGCTACTTCTGCAACAAAGACAGCAAGGACGCCATGAACGGCAAGGTAACCCATCGATGATCTTTGTCCATAGCTAGTATTGTAGGTAGAGCATGCCAATTTTGGGTAGTCTGATGGCATGTGTTGATGTAGTAGCCGAATGTTCCATCGTAGAGATAGTTTACGTTGCATGTGTTTGTATGGATTTGAGGTTTGCAAATTGACGTATCTGTATGTGCAAAGCAAAATTTGATGTGCGACCGATCAACGTATGCGGACGCGCCCGGACACATCCGCGAACTTCTGAGGGGTCAGAATTGGTGTATCCACCTATAGATGTTCTTGCCCCCTTACTGTTTAATATAGTTGTTGATGCCCTGGTGACCTTGGTTAGAAGGGCTCGGGAGCAAGGTTTTATAAAATGTCTATCCCTTCAGATTTATGAAGGTGGCCTTTCTATTTTACAATATGCTGACGACGTGATCTTTTGTTTTGAGGACAACTTGGAAGGAGCTACGAACCTTAAAATTATCCTTTGTGTTTTTGAGTATTTGACTGGTCTTAAAATTATTATTTTTTAAAGCTAGGTTTATTGTTTTCTTTTTTCTATAAACAGTAGGGTAAACACCACACTGCAATTTTTATTAATTAAAAGAAAGTGAGGTTTACTGTTTTAGTGAGGTGGAACTAAAACAGAAGGATTATGCTTAGATTTTTACTTGGATAGTTGGAACTTTTCCTTTTCGTTACCTAGGTATACCTCTACACTACAAGAATCTTAGTATTAGCAAATGGAAACCTACATAGGAGAAGTATGAGAAGAAAGCAGCTGCCTGGAAGGGCAGCTTGCTTCCTATGGGGGAGAGGCTCATTCTAACTGAGACTTGCTTGATCAGTGTCATATGCTTTCCTTCTTTATGCTGCCTAAAGGTATCGGTAAACGGTTTGATTTTTTCTGAGCCTGTTTGATTTGGCAAGAAAAAGATGGGTGAGAAAGTATCACCTAGTCAATTGGAACGGTGTGTGCCATCCTAGAGACCGGGGAGGACTGGGGGGTCACTAATCTTTACATTAAAATGTTAATCTTCTTTGCAAGTGGCTCTGCAGATTAGAAAAGGAGGAGGGGATTGGCACGAGATGGTTAGAGCAAAGTATCTGAAGAAGAAAACTTTGTCTCGGTATGAACCATCTCCTGGCAACTCCCACTTCTCGAATGGCTTAATGGAAGTTAAGAATATCTTCTATAATTATTGTCAGAGAGTTGTGGGGGGACGGTAGTAAAACTCAATTTAGGGAAGATGCCTAGATAAAGGATAAAACCCTTTGTTTTGTTTTTTTCCTCATCTATATAACTTAACATTCTGTATACATATTATTGTTGAAAAAGTATTTAACTTGGATTTTAATTGCATTAGGTTAAGAAGATGTTTATATGGGGAGACTTTTGATATGTGGAATAGGTTGCTTGATATGTGGTCACATGGTCTTCTCTGATAAACCTGACAAAGTTAAATGGTTAATTACAGACCCGATAGCTTTTCATTAAATCACTTTATCATTGTCTTATTGGTAGACAAGTTATTTTCGCTTTTAAAAAACTTTGGAGGATGAAGGTGCCTCTTAAAGTTAAGGCCTTCTCTTGGTTAGTAATCAAAAATAGGATTCTGACCAAAGATATTTTGAGCAAAAAGTTTGGAAAGGTGCTGAGTTTTGTGAATTTTGTGACTATGAAAGAGTGTGGATCATTTATTTTGTTCTTGCTCCTTAGCTAAGTTTCTACGGAATATTGTGGAATGTGCTCTGGGGAATCAGAGATCTCCAATATTTTTTTACCTATGGCAGCACTAGATGCCTAGCTATACTGGCAAAGATAGGAACAAACCTTGTTTTCAAAAATGTATGACTAGAGATCCTACTAACATTTATTTTCCTCTGTGTTACCTGCTCGACTCTTGGAAAAATCTGCAGAAAAGTGGGGTACAAAACATGCTTCATCAGGTGTCTAGACTAAGAAGCGCTTACGACGACTTCATAAAATCTCAAGATGATATACCCGCTCAGTCTTTTGGAGGTGCTCATAGGGGTAGGGTATACGTTTATGCACATATATATGAGCCGTTTGTGTCTGGGCTGATGTTACAAAAGAAACTAGATCTGATTGCACGGATATTTATATATACCTTGTTTAAAGGACTTGATTCAAGGCATGTACAATGGTTGATAAGATAGTCTTATCTTAAATCTTGCATGTAATTTAGAGATGATAAAAAAACATATCTACAATGGGTCATCTTTTAGCCTTATCTTCAATAAGTAATTATTCCTAAAAACGTGGTGAGACATATTGTGTTAAGAGATAAACTCTTGCGTTCCAGCGTTCTCTTGTGATTTCTCTCTTCTTCATCTTATTTTTTATGCTAAGTGGTATTGCTAAGATAGAACCATTTTAAATAGCCTCACAGCAGCTGAAGCGGCGAGGGAAGGTCCCGCCGTGGCTTATCCTTGGCAACAGCAGACTCTGTTCCTCCTTAACGGCCACTGAAGCGGCCGCCGTAAAATACGGTTGCGGTGGTCGCCCAAGGGCGCGACCACAGATCTTTCTAGCGGCAAACCTAAGCGAAGCTGCCATCTCGTCCTAGTTTTATTCTCGTCGCCGGATCTGTTGGAGTTCCTCAATCCTCTTCTTCCAATCCAATCGCCTCACCCAGGTGCCCACTATATAGTGCCGGCGGTTAGTGTTTCCCGTATCCGACTGGAATACGGCCGCTGTTACCAACCTTCCCGTATTCGTGTTCATGTCCGTTTATCTTCACAGGATTTTTGCAAAAAAGAATATTTTGAAGATAGTGGAAAGAGGAGATTTGTATTGTACTCCACTTCTCAAAAAAAGTGAAAACGTGAGAGTGAGCAAATGTTTAGAATCCTTTAAAATGTGAACGAAATAAAGGAGTTCTCTGGGCCAAAATCCTATGATCCAAAATGCACCGTAGGAAAAAAAATCATGTAGGCTCATTTCTACAATGAAAATCCATTGTTCCAAACAGGGATCAAAAGCCTAGATCGTTGGTCGGTATCACATGACTAAGGTTTCTTTGGTTCACATGATTCTAAAAACACCAAACTAGAATAAGAATGCATATGCAAAAGAGAGGATCGCTAAACACAAGAATTCTATCAACTTTAGTGTTTTGGTTCACTTGAAATAGAGGTCTAAGTGAATATTAGAATTCCTACGGCTTTTTTCATTGAAACTAAGTCGAAGGAAATTTTCCTATTCTTTTCCTTAGGCTCATTCCTTTGACCCAAATGCATGAATAACTTCACTATATAAAAAAATTTGATCCCCGCGTCTTTTCTCTACTTCTCCTTTGAAGTGAACGAGCCCTGAACCATGAAAATGATACCCCGAAAAAATAAAAGAACTATGACAATGATAATTGTTGCATGTCTGGCGATGACGGTCGACTAAGGGACATTAGCACTAGGCACAACGGTGATGCTACAAAAAGACTTTACCCCCTATATGAATAGAGTAATGCTAGACATACGCGAAGTTAACTATGGAGTTAACAGACTAATTAATGTGAAAGATTGCGATTGGAGATAGAGAGGGGGGCCACCCCGGTGCAGTTTGGAAGGGGGGGTATGGCCATGTTTGTTTCAGTTTTAGGCAATAGATTCTTATAGCCAAAAAAATCAAAAGTTGAAACAAATATCTATTTGGAATCAACTTTATGAGTGAAGCTGGATCTAGATTCGAATCATTTTAGTGCAATCGCCTGAAGAATGTTTGGGTGTACTTGCAAAGTTGATTCTGCCAATGAAGTGAATCCACAGATGATTCGAAGCTGATTGAAGCTGAAACAAATAGGATCTATGTAAGTCTAGGATTATTGATATGGACAGTACTTTGGATATCTATAGCGAAATTACTACGTAAGAGTATCTACAACCGGACTAGACAAATACATGCCCCTATACGTCTGTGGACCGTCTAGGCGCGTCCATGAATTGTTGGGGAACGTAGTAATTTCAAAAAAATTCCTACGCACACGCAAGATCATGATGATGCATAGCAACGAGAGGGGAGAGTGTTGTCCACGTACCCTCGTAGACCGAAAGCAGAAGCGTTAGCACAATGCGGTTGATGTAGTCGTACGTCTTCATGATCCGACCGATCAAGTACCGAACGTACGGCACCTCCGAGTTCAGCACACATTCAGCTCGATGACGTCCCTCGAACTCCGATCCAACCGAGCTTTGAGGGAGAGTTCCGTCAGCACGACGACATGGTGACGATGATGATGTTCTACCGACGCAGGGCTTCGCATAAGCACCGCTACGATATTATCGAGGTGGACTATGGTGGAGGGGGGCACCGCACACGGCTAAAAGATCCAAGGGATCAATTGTTGTGTCTCTAGGGGGTGCCTCCCTCCCCGTATATAAAGGAGTGGAGGAGGGGGAGGGGGCCGGCCACCCTTGGCGCGCCCCATGAGGAGTCCTACTCACATCGGGAGTAGGACTCCCCCCCCCCTTCCTTGTTGGAGTAGGAGAGGAGAGGGAAGAAGAGAGAGAGAGGGGGAAAGGAAAGGGGGGCGCCGCCCCCCTCCTTGTCCGATTCAGACTTGGAGGGGAGGGGCGCGCGGCTGCCCCTTGGCCGCCTCTCCTCTTCCACCACTTGGGCCCATAAGGCCCATTAACCTCAGGGGGGTTTCGGTAACCCCCCGGTACTCCGGTATATATCTGATAACCCCTGGAACCATTCTGGTGTCCGAATATAGTCGCCCAATATATCAATCTTCATGTCTCGACCATTTCGCGACTCCTCGTCATGTCCGTGATCACATCTGGGACTCCGAACTACCTTCGGTACATCAAAACACATAAACTCATAATATAATCGTCATCTAACTTTAAGCGTGCGGACCCTACGGGTTCGAGAACTATGTAGACATGACCGAGACACGTCTCCAATCAATAACCAATAGCGGAACCTGGATGCTCATATTGGCTCCTACATATTCTACGAAGATCTTTATCAGTCAAACCGCATAACAACATACGTTGTTCCCTTTGTCATCGGTATGCTACTTGCCCGAGATTCGATCGTTGGTATCTCAATACCTAGTTCAATCTCGTTACCGGCAAGTCTCTTTACTCGTTACGTAATGCATCATTCCGCAACTAACTCATTAGTCACATTGCTTGCAAGGCTTATAGTGATGTGCATTACCGAGAGGGCCCAAAGATACCTCTCCGACAATCGGAGTGACAAATCCTAATCTCAAAATATGCCGACTCAACAAGTACCTACGGAGACACCTGTAGAGCACCTTTATAATCACCCAGTTACGTTGTGACGTTTGGTAGCACACAAAGTGTTCCTCTGGTAAACGGGAGTTGCATAATCTCATAGTTATAGGAACATGTATAAGTCATGAAGAAAGCAATAGCAACATACTAAACGATCAAGTGCTAAGCTAACGGAATGGGTCAAGTCAATCACATCATTCTCCTAATGATGTGATCCCGTTAATCAAATGACAACTCATGCCTATGGCTAGGAAACTCAACCATCTTTGATCAACAAGCTAGTCAAGTAGAGGCATACTAGTGACACTATGTTTGTCTATGTATTCACACATGTATTATGTTTCCGGTTAATACAATTCTAGCATGAATAATAAATATTTATCATGATATGAGGAAATAAATAATAACTTTATTATTGCCTCTAGGGCATATTTCCTTCAGTCTCCCACTTGCACTAGAGTCAATAATCTAGATTACACAGTAATGATTCTAACACCCATGGAGCCTTGGTGTTCATCATGTTTTGCTCGTGGAAGAGGCTTAGTCAACGGGTCTGCAACATTCAGATCCGTATGTATCTTGCAAATCTCTATGTCTCCCACCTGGACTTGGTCCCGGATGGAATTGAAGCGTCTCTTGATGTGCTTGGTTCTCTTGTGAAATCTGGATTCCTTTGCCAAGGCAATTGCACCAGTATTGTCACAAAAGATTTTCATTGGACCCGATGCACTAGGTATGGCACCTAGATCGGATATGAACTCGTTCATCCAGACTCCTTCATTTGCTGCTTCCGAAGCACCTATGTACTCCGCTTCACATGTAGATCCCACCACGACGCTTTGTTTAGAACTGCACCAACTGATAGCTCCACCATTCAATATAAACATGTATCCGGTTTGCAATTTAGAATCGTCCGGATCAGTGCCAAAGCTTGCATCGACGTAACCATTTACGACTTGCTCTTTGTCACCTCCATAAACGAGAAACATATCCTTAGTCCTTTTCAGGTATTTCAGGATGTTCTTGACCGCTGTCCAGTGATCCACTCCTGGATTACTTTGGTACCTCCCTGCTAAACTAATAGCAAGGCACACATCAGGTCTGGTACACAGCATTGCATACATGATAGAGCCTATGGCTGAAGCATAGGGAACTTCTTTCATTTTCTCTCTATCTTCTGCAGTGGTCGGGCATTGAGTCTGACTCAATTTCACACCTTGTATTACAGGCATGAACCCTTTCTTTGCTTGATCCATTTTGAACTTTTTCAAAACTTTATCAGGGTATGTACTTTGTGAAAGTCCAATTAAGCGTCTTGATCTATCTCTATAGATCTTGATGCCCAATATATAAGCAGCTTCACCGAGGTCTTTCATTGAAAAACTTTTATTCAAGTATCCTTTTATGCTATCCAGAAATTCTATATCAATTCCAATCAATAATATGTCGTCCACATATAATATTAAAAATGCTATAGAGCTCCCACTCACTTTCTTGTAAATACAGGCTTCTCCAAAAATCTGTATAAAACCATATACTTTGATCACACTATCAAAGCGTTTATTCCAACTCCGAGAGGCTTGCACCAGTCCATAAATGGATCGCTGGAGCTTGCACACTTTGTTATCATCCTTTGGATCGACAAAACCTTCTGGTTGCATTATATACAACTCTTCTTCCAGAAATCCATTCAGGAATGCGGTTTTGACATCCATTTGCCAAATTTCATAATCATAAAATGTGGCAATTTCTAACATGATTCGGACAGACTTAAGCATCGCTACGGGTGAGAAAGTCTCATCATAGTCAACCCCTTGAACTTGTCGAAAATCTTTTGCAACAAGTCGAGCTTTCTAGACAGTAACATTACCATCAACGTTAGTCTTCTTCTTGAAGATCCATTTATTCTCGATGGCTTGTCGATCATTGGGCAAGTCAACCAAAGTCCATACTTTGTTCTCATACATGGATCCCATCTCAGATTTCATGGCCTCAAGCCATTTTGCGGAATCTGGGCTCATCATCGCTTCCTCATAGTTCGTAGGTTCGCCATGGTCAAGTAACATGACCTCCAGAATAGGATTACCGTACCATTCTGGTGTGGATCTTACTCTGGTTGACCTACGAGGTTCGGTAGTAACTTGATCTGAAGTTTCATGATCAATATCATCAGCTTCCTCACTAATTGGTGTAGTCGTCACAGGAACCGGTTTCTGTGATGAACTATTTTCCAATAAGGGAGTAGGTACAGTTACCTCATCAAGTTCTACTTTCCTCCCACTCACTTCTTTTGAGAGAAACTCCTTCTCTAGAAAGGATCCATTCTTGGCAACAAATGTCTTGCCTTCAGATCTGTGATAGAAGGTGTACCCAACAGTTTCCTTTGGTATCCTATGAAGACACATTTCTTCGATTTGGGTTCGAGCTTATCAGGTTTAAGCTTTTTCACATAAGCATCACAGCCCCAAACTTTAAGAAACGACAACTTTGGTTTCTTGCCAAACCACAGTTCATAAGGCATCGTCTCAACGGATTTTGATGGTGCCCTATTTAACGTGAATGCAGCCGTATCTAAAGCATAACCCCAAAATGATAGTGGTAAATCAGTAAGAGACATCATAGATCGCACCATATCTAGTAAAGTACGATTATGACGTTCGGACACACCATTACGCTGTGGTGTTCCGGGTGGCATGAGTTGCGAAACTATTCCGCATTGTTTCAAATGTAGACCAAACTCGTAACTCAAATACTCTCCTCCATGATCAGATCGTAGAAACTTTATTTCCTTGTTATGATGATTTTCAACTTCACTCTGAAATTCTTTGAACTTTTCAAATGTTTCAGACTTATGTTTCATTAAGTAGATATACCCATATCTGCTCAAATCATCTGTGAAGGTGAGAAAATAACGATACCCGCCGCGAGCCTCAATATTCATTGGACCACATACATTAGTATGTATGATCTCCAACAAATCATTTGCTCGCTCCATAGTTCCGGAGAACGGTGTTTTAGTCATCTTGCCCATGAGGCATGGTTCGCAAGTACCAAGTGATTCATAATCAAGTGATTCCAAAAGTCCATCAGTATGGAGTTTCTTCATGCGCTTTACACCAATATGACCTAAACGGCAGTGCCACAAATAAGTTGCACTATCATTATCAACTCTGCATCTTTTGGCTTCAACATTATGAATATGTGTATCACTACTATCGAGATTCATCAAAAATAGACCACTCTTTAAGGGTGCATGACCATAAAAGATATTACTCGTATAAATAGAACAACCATTATTCTTAGATTTAAATGAATAACCGTCTTGCATCAAACAAGATCCAGATATAATGTAGACGGCGATCACATCGACTTTGGAACCATTTCCCACGCGCATCGTCACCTCGTCCTTAGCCAGTGTCTGCTTAATCCATAGTCCCTGTTTCGAGTTGCAAATATTAGCAACAGAACCAGTATCAAATACCCAGGTGCTACTGCGAGCTCTAGTAAGGTACACATCAATAACATGTATATCACATATACCTTTGTTCACCTTGCCATCCTTCTTATCCGCCAAATACTTGGGGCAGTTCCGCTTCCAGTGTCCAGTCTGCTTGCAATAGAAGCACTCAGTCTCAGGCTTAGGTCCAGACTTGGGTTTCTTCTCTTGAGCAGCAGCTTGTTTGCCATTCTTCTTGAAGTTCCCCTTCTTCTTCCCTTTGCCCTTTTTCTTGAAACTGGTGGTCTTATTGACCATCAACACTTGATACTCCTTCTTGATTTCTACCTCCGCAGCCTTTAGCATTGCGAAGAGCTCGGGAATTGTCTTCTTCATCCCTTGCATATTATAGTTCATCACGAACCTCTTGTAGCTTGGTGGCAGTGATTGAAGAATTCTTTCAATGACACTATCATCCGGAAGATTAACTCCCAGTTGAATCAAGTGATTGCAATACCCAGACATTTTGAGTATATGTTCATTGACAGAACCATTCTCCTCCATCTTGCAGCTGTAGAACTTATTGGAGACTTCATATCTCTCAATCCATGCATTTGCTTGAAATATTAACTTCAACTCCTGGAACATCTCATATGCTCCATGACATTCAAAACGTCGTTGAAGTCCCGGTTCTAAGCCGTAAAGCATGGCACACTGAACTATCGAGTAGTCATCAGCTTTACTCTGCCAGACATTCTTAACATCGTTAGTTGCATCTGCAGCACGCCTGGCACCCAGCGGTGCTTCCAGGACGTAATTCTTCTGTGCAGCAATGAGGATAATCCACAAGTTACGGACCTAGTCCATGTAATTGCTACCATCATCTTTCAACTTTTCTTTCTCAAGGAATGCATTAAATTTAATGGAACAACAGCACGAGCCATCTATCTACAACAAACATAGACAAGCAAAATACTATCAGGTACTAAGTTCATGATAAATTTAAGTTCAATTAATCATATTACTTAAGAACTCCCAATTACATAGACATCCCTCTAATCATCTAAGTGATCACGTGATCCAAATCAACTAAACCATAGCCGATCATCACGTGAAATGGAGTAGTTATCAATGGTGAACATCACTATGTTGATCATATCTACTATATGATTCACGCTCGACCTTTCGGTCTCAGTGTTCCGAGGCCATATCTGCATATGCTAGGCTCGTCAAGTTTAACCTGAGTATTTTGCGTGAGCAAAACTGGCTTGCACCCGTTATAGATGGACGTAGAGCTTATCACACCCGATCATCACGTGGTGTCTGGGCACGATGAACTTTGGCAACGGTGCATACTCAGGGAGAACACTTTTATCTTGAAATTTAGTGAGATATCATCTTATAATGCTACCGTCAATCAAAGCAAGATAAGATGCATAAAATACAAACATCACATGCAATCAATATAAGTGATATGATATGGCCATCATCATCTTGTGCTTGTGATCTCCATCTCCGAAGCACCGTCATGATCACCATCGTCATCGGCGCGACACTTTGATCTCCGTCATAGCATCGTTGTAGTCTCGCCAACTATTGCTTCTACAACTATCGCTACCGCTTAGTGATAAAGTAAAGCAATTACAGGGCGATTGCATTGGATACAATAAAGCGACAACCATATGGCTCCTACCAGTTGCCGATAACTCGGTTACAAAACATGATCATCTCATACAATAAAATATAGCATCACGTCTTGACCATATCACATCACAACATGCCCTGCAAAAACAAGTTAAATGTCCTCTACTTTGTTGTTGCAAATTTTACGTGGCTGCTACGGGCTTAGCAAGAACCGTTCTTACCTACGCATCAAAACCACAGCGATAGTTCGTCAAGTTAATGTTGTTTTAACCTTCTCAAGGACCGGGCGTAGCCACACTCGGTTAAACTAAAGTTGGAGAAACTGACACCCGCCAGCCACCTGTGTGCAAAGCACGTCGGTAGAACCAGTCTCGCGTAAGCGTACGCGTAATGTCGGTCCGTGCCGCTTCATCCAACAATATCGCCGAACCAAAGTATGACATGCTGGTAAGCAGTATGACTTGTATCGCCCACAACTCACTTGAGTTCTACTCGTTCATATAACATCAACGCATAAAACCAGGCTCGGATACCACTGTTGGGGAACGTAGTAATTTCAAAAAAAACCCTACGCACACGCAAGATCATGGTGATGCATAGCAACGAGAGGGGAGAGTGTTGTCCACGTACCCTCGTAGACCAAAAGTGGAAGCGTTAGCATAACGCGGTTGATGTAGTCGTACGTCTTCACGATCCGACTGATCAAGTACCGAACGCACGGCACCTCCGAGTTCAGCACACGTTCAGCTCGATGACGTCCCTCGAACTCCGTTCCAGCCGAGCTTTGAGGGAGAGTTCCGTTATCACGATAGTGTGGTGACGATGATGATGTTCTACCGACGCAGGGCTTCGCCTAAGCACCGTTATGATATTATCAAGGTGGACTATGGTGGAGGGGGCACCGCACACGGCTAAGAGATCCAAGGGATCAATTGTTGTGTCTCTAGGGGGTGCCTCCCTCCCCGTATATAAAGGAGTGGAGGAGGGGGAGGGGCGGCCACCCTTGGCGCGCCCCATGAGGAGTCCTACTCCCACCGGGAGTAGGACCCCTCCCCTTCCTTGTTGGAGTAGGAGAGGAGAGGGAAGGAGAAAGAGAGGGGGAAAGAAAAGGGGGGGCGCCGTCCCCCTCCTTGTCCAATTCGGACTTGGGGGAAGGAGCGCGCGGTTGCCCCTTGGCCGCCTCTCCTCTTCCACCACTTGGGCCCATGAGGCCCATTAACCTCCGGGGGGTTTCGGTAACCCCCCCCCCCCCCCCCCCCCGGTACTCCGGTATATATTCGATAACCCCCGGAACCATTCTGGTGTCCGAATATAGTCGTCCAATATATCAATCTTCATGTCTCAACCATTTCGCGACTCCTCGTCATGTCCGTGATCACATCCGGGACTCTGAACTACCTTCGGTACATCAAAACACATAAACTCATAATATAACCGTCATCTAACTTTAAGCATGCGAACCCTACGGGTTCGAGAACTATGTAGACATGACCGAGACACGTCTCCGGTCAAGAACTAATAGCGGAACCTGGATGCTCATATTGGCTCCTACATATTCTACGAAGATCTTTATCGGTCAAACCGCATAACAACATACGTTGTTCCCTTTGTCATCGGTATGTTACTTGCCCGAGATTCGATCGTCGGTATCTCAATACCTAGTTCAATCTCGTTACCGGCAAGTCTCTTTACTCGTTACGTAATGCATCATTCCGCAACTAAATCATTAGTCACATTGCTTGCAAGGCTTATAGTGATGTGCATTACCGAGAGGGCCCAGAGATACCTCTTCGACAATCGGAGTGACAAATCCTAATCTTGAAATATGCCAACTCAACAAGTACCTTCGGAGACACCTATAGAGCACATTTATAATCACCCAGTTACGTTGTGACGTTTGGTAGCACACAAAGTGTTCCTCCGGTAAACGGGAGTTGCATAATCTCAGCCATAGGAACATGTATAAGTCATGAAGAAAGCAATAGCAACATACTAAATGATCAAGTGCTAAGCTAACGGAATGGATCAAGTCAATCACATCATTCTCCTAATGATGTGATCCCGTTAATCAAATGACAACTCATGTCTATGGCTAGGAAACTCAACTATCTTTGATCAATGAGCTAGTCAAGTAGAGGCATACTAGTGACACTATGTTTGTCTATGTATTCACACATGTATTATGTTTCCGGTTAATACAATTCTAGCATGAATAATAAACATTTATCATGATATGAGGAAATAAATAATAACTTTATTATTGCCTCTAGGGTATAATCCTTCATGAATAGCATCGGTTCGCCCCTCAAATGTCTTCTTTGTAATCCATGCAAAAACATGCACTTCGTTCTTTACACACAAACAATGAATAGAGGGCTGAAATAAAAATTATTCATACATAAAAATACATAATTCAAATATCAAATTTGTTCAGAGTGCATAACTGAAACACAAAATATATAGTTCATTGATTTTATGTGTGGGTCCACGTATGCTCCATAAGATCATCGAGGAGTTGCATGCGCATCTGTTGATCTTGAAGTTGTCGATGCATCTCTACAAAGTTGACAACATGCTCCGCATCTTCTCGCCCTCATCCTTTGTAATCATGTTTGCAAGATTATACAACATGTCATCAACTGTCATAGTGTCTCCGCGGTTTCCGCATCACTGAAGCTACACGAACAGTACCTCAACGAGGTTGCAACACTTTGAGTGCCCTCACCACTTCCTTACTAGTACATTCTTGCATTTGTGCAAAGAGACATTGTTTCCTACCTTGGGGATTATATAAGTCTTAACGGCGCCCATTAAGAATAGATACCATAGGCAAGCTAGTACCCCATTTTGTAGTTATGCCTGGTGATTGTGTAGTTGTACGCTGGATCATCCCCGCCGCAAAGTCTCTTGATCAAAGGAGATCGCTAGAGCACGTGATGTCATTTTAGAACAAGGCATGCCAAATCTACAAGTATTTCAATGGTGTTGCTTCAAGTATGAAAGTGGCCTCTTCGGTATGACCTTGGTACTTCTCGTGCAAACTTTTGGGGTAGTTCTTCCATTGCCAATGCATGCAAACAATTGAATCGAGCATACCTCGAAAACCTCTTACCGCTCTAATTTTGATCAACCTTTTTGTGTCCTCGACAGTTAGTTCTCTCAGGTACTCCACTCGTACAAATTGCATTGGTGGTTTTCAGGCATGTGGTCTTTCCCATCCGGATTTCAGCATCAATGGCATCTGCGACCCTACCATAAGCAAGCATCCTGGGAGCGGTTGTGCATTTCTGCAAAGGAGAGAAGGAAAGTTGTCTGCAACAACCCTTCCTTAGCTTGAAGTAGTCACCAGCCTCCCCCACGACATTCACTACGTGGAAGAACAAATTTCTACACATCCAGAAGTGACGTTGTAAAAAACCTTCATGATATGTTGGGTCTGGTTTGAAGTAGTCCTTGTAGAGAAGCTTTGCTCTAGCGATCCTATGCCAAGAAACAACTCCCTTGCCCTTTATCGAACCCTTGAAGCTCAGGACATGCTCCTCTTGCTTCTCCAATTCTTCTTGGATGATCATCATTGCATTTTCATCTTCCGAATCCGAGAAACCAACGAACTCTTTATATATGAATTCGTCATGGTCCTTGTTTCCATACTCATCATGTGACGACGAATCCATCGTTTACCTAAAAATGAACAAAAGATTAAAAGAATTGCTCGGACATTTCCTCGAACACGTAGAGTGCGAGTTGTGTCCATGGGAGTTGAACGTACCGGGGCGGCGTTCGATGGCGGCGATGCAACAGACAAGGTTGGCGGCGTTGTGGGTTGGGGCTTCCGGCGGTGACCTTGTGGGTTGGGAACGACGGCGGAGCTAGGGTGACAGTTGTGCCAACGAGACAGAAAAGAGGAGAGGAATAGAGCAAGTCGGGGACATCTTGAAGAGATTTGGGATGAGCCCCTGCCATCAGACCGACGTGGCGAACACATCCAAACGCCCCATATATGGACTTGGTATGAAGGATGCCGAACAAGTGGGGCGTGTAAGGCAGATTTGAGGGGGGGAGTTGAATGGCATTTTCATGATTGTGCTGTCGGCGGACATATTGTGAGGGTTTGAGCGAAAAGTGCATAGAGTCCGAGCTCCATAGAGCTCTAGTTTTTTCAGCGAAAATACTATTTTCACATATTGAAAAAATCTGAAAAAATGTATATACATATATTTATATTTGTAGTATACACCTATAAAATTTTGTGAACATATATGTTCATATGTAAGGTATACGAAACAGATAAATACACAGATTAAAATGGACTTTTTCTTTCTTGTTTTTTGGGTCAGATATTTATCTTTTTTGTGTAACACGCAAATAATCAAATTACTTGATGAAAGTTTGCACATACTTGAAGGACATGCATATGTATTTGTATTAAAGTTATTGACATTTTTTGTAACTTTTAAATATAGTTTATTTTTATTTTGCAAAACAGGTTCCATGGAGCCCGGGCTCAGCAACGCCGCACCCAGTTTATTTTTCGAAATGACAGTTATCATGCATTCATTAAGAAGAAAAGAGTTACTCAGTTAATTAGAGAAACCCGAGCGAAAACCAGATTGCCCAGTTAATTATGGAGAACCGGACGAAAACCATCACAACCACTGAGCAGCACACATAAAAAACCCACGCACACCGCCCCAAAGAGGGCTTCGGCGAGACCGCACGCAGGCGTCATCGTCATCACTCCTCCTCTAGAGGCGTCATCGACATCCCTACACTCTGAGCAAACGACTCCGACTTTGCCGTAGGCGATCGTCGACTCAGTCCACACTGTAGCGGACACGTGAAGCTGCATGAAGATTTATGCCAAAAACTCAGCCACCTAAGGCCAGACAACGCAGCTCCGACTTTGACGGAGAACTCTGTAGGACAAATCCAGGCACGACTACCGCCACGGGAGATCGCCGAACGGGCTACCAGCAGCCAATCATCGTATACCACAGGGCCCTGCTGTCGCAGCTTCGATTTCATAGTAGCAAACTAACCGAGGCAACACCGTGGACACATCAAAGAAGATCCAACTACTACAACCATTGTCGCGTCACCAACATCGCTCCCGCCATCAGCATTGCCACAGAAGCCTGGACGCCACCAACCACCGGCCCCGCTTGTCAATGTCGAGCTCCAAGACGAAGCCCCCAGGAGGGAAAACGACACCAAGGCGTTGTCATCGTCCGATCATAAGATAGGGTTTCCCCTGAAGAGGCCAGGATGGCCGGATCCATGCTAGAGGGGATGCCGCACCCAGGTTTGAGGGGTCGGTTATAGAGCTCCAAGGCCTTATACAATGCAAGGTGCTTAGCAGAGGTGCTCAAAAAATAAACTAATTTTTCTCTAAGCACCAGTGCTTATTTGTAGAGGATAGACGCTTAATTAAGCACCCCTTCTGTAGAAATAAGCATCGGTGCTTAAGAGAAACTCGGTTTATTTTACTAAGCATTCCCCTAAATACCAACCATTGTACAACGCCTAAGAGGCACATTGCTAGAACAACATTATGGAAATCTGGCCACTAGGAAACCATAACCGCTCCCCGCAATAGAGTTATCCTGTCTTTTCTTCTGGTTTTGCAACAGGGTATATTCGCTATGAGAATCTCTCACTAGCGAAATGCTACTCTGCAAGGCCTATAATATGGGGAAAAAAGGCAATATTCTCTTCGGACAGTCTTCTCTACTACTGTACTTTATTTTGCCAACATATTATTTCGAGGTACTCTGCATAACTGCATCAGCGAGGCCTGAAGATGATTCAAAGTTCCAAATAGCATGGAGGCATGAAACTTGTTACCACCATCAGAGAGGAGATTATCAAAAAATACATGGCGTACAGGACAAAAGAACGTACTCCTATCCTATTTATAGGAAACAATGAGACCGCTTGGGGCTAGCTATCATATCAATTCTTCGGTCGAACTATGAGTTACAACAACAATATCCCAGAGCAGCAGCTTCAGTTATTCTGTGAGAACAGCGATAATACTCTTGAAGTAAATGTGTCGTCAGAAACAGTCTGTGAGCGAAACCAACTGAGCTCTGGCAAATTAGAGATCGGTCCAACTGCAGCAAGGGCAACATCCTGCAAAACGTCAAACAAGTCACTCGACTGCATAAAACTTCAGAATAGCTCAACCATATTGGACAGTGTTACTGTGACACGGAGTTTTAGGCTACATTTGGTATTGCGGTGGATTTTATGGTAGTCCGTTTGCGCAGCAAGCTTTTGCCAATTTTACCTTTTGATGAATTAATGAATAACCAATCCTCCTTGCATCCGTGGCTAATTTTCCATAGCATATATTCATCCGTCCCAAAATAAATGTCTTAACTTTGTACTAGCTCTAGTACAAATTTATACTAAGCTCAAGACACTTATTTTGGGACGGAGGGAGTATTATACTACTATTACCTCCGTCCCAAAATTCTTGTCTTAGATTTGTCTAGATACGAATGTATCTAGTCACATTTTAGTGTTAGATACTTCCGTATCTAGACAGAGAAGAATTTTGGGACGGGGGGAGTATAAGTTAGCGCATCAATCACAAACTGAGAATTAGAAGATCTACCTTGTCAATTATAAACTCCTTGGCTGTTTCCATTACTGTATCGCAGTCAACAGCATCAATCCGAGCAAAAAGCTCCAAGAATGGCATTACTCGTCCATAAGTAAGCATCTGCGTGAGATGGTTGAGGGAAAGTTGTTAATCAGGACAGCAGTAGCGGTCGCTACTGACAACGCCATGATAAAATAAAACATACCTGGCGACCATTATTTTCAGAAACTGCAGTTGATCCATCAAAGTGAAGCAAAATAGAGGATTTCAACTGAAAAGGATAAAAATGTTAGTTCTTGTTACCTGCTTCTTTTTGTGATGAAAACAAGTTTATTTGATGCATACAAAACAAGTTGCTTGCAACTTTGCAAGTGAAGCCAAGAAAAACATGAGGCTTTCTTGCAAGTGACAACTACAGGATTACATGTTCATGTATCCAAAAATCTTTTTTTGAGAATGTTGTAATACCTACAAGTTTGCATGACATGCATCATAATTAATTATTCTACTCATCATACAGTGTAACACAATATCATGTAAGTACATCCATTAGCACAAGCTGCTAGTGTCATTTCACGAAAAGGGGAGAGGTTTTGCTGTTGATGAACTTGTTACTAGTTTACCTATTGCTGAAGCTATAAAAGGTTAATCATCGGTCACATTTTTAACAATATTACATGCAGCCACCTTGTCACTGTTGTTGTTAAGTAGGCCACCATGGACTTAGCAGCAATAATAGTAGCACAGTTGAATGGATAAAAAGATAACTGAAAGACTGACAAAAATAGAACTGAGACATATCTACAATCACCTGCGGCCCACAAAGAAGCATGGTCCTATTAAACAAACTGGAACACTTCAAGTGCAAGTTCAAATCTACCAAATTCAGGGATTTTCTCTAATATTGTTAATAATGTAGGAGCAACTGTGTGATTTTGTCTTCTATAAATATCCACATGGAAAACCAGGCAATAAAAGAAAAACGTCTAAATCTAGTGAATACTCTGGGAGACCATAGCTACCTGATTACGAGCACGAGCAACCTCTGTCTCTGACACTCTGAATGCAAGTCTTCTAAATTCTTCCATCATTAACCGTGACAGGTCATGTAGTGCGTCAGGCTGCAACCATATTACAAAAATTATAAGATGATGTTTTACAAATAAACCATTTGATCTGATACATAGCTTAACTGATAACTCATCTCCATCGCTGGGGAATTGCATTATCACTTTAAACTTGGAAGAAACTTTGTCTGGCGCACACACAAGTGATGAAGTGATTGCTACGATATTTCAAACTCGTAGCCAATGCAGATGCTACATGGGTAAAGAACAGTTTGACTAACACGAAAGAACTGGAAGTTAACTAATTATAATCCTAAGTGGTAACAATGTTTCTCACTAATCACTTATTACACACTCCCTAAGTGGAGAGTAATACATAAATAAAATGCTTAGTTAGACAAATATATTGCCCCAAATATTACCTAGAAACTAAAGATTTAAACTAATCACTATTCGGTTCAGCACTATAATAATGAATAATATAGCAGTAAACTTAACAATAAAGATAATTATTACTCATAATAGTTGACAAAGAGATACTGGGAAAAATTACATCAGATCATACTTTATCTAAGTTGATTCAACATTCAAGCAACAAGCAACTGAAAATACAAGATTGAGAAATAAACTTTACCGGAGCACTAGTATAGATGCCAAATAATCCTGTATCACGATAGTTAGTGTTGAATGCCATCAAGTTCTCAGCTAGCCCACCATTGCTGATGCCACGAGCTAAAGCAGACCTTGCAGTTTCAATATATAACAACAGCTTTAGCAAGAAATTCAGTAAGAAGAAACTAAGAGGGCAAATTATTGGTCAATCAATTGTAATCAATCAGTAAAAATCCTTCTCACCCTGAGCAGTTCCCTACGCCGATGCTCCTATTCCAAGATCCCAATATGCTTTGGGTCACCATAAGAGGAATAGAGCTAGGGTCAGTCCATGATGAACCCTTGAAAGCAATTGCAATATGCGCTAGAGGCATCTCGGCATTCTCCACACGAACCTAATGATATATTAAAAAGTTCAAAAGATAATCAATTCACATAGTCTAATAATTTACTACAATAACATTTTGATAAAACTAAAAGCAGACCTCTGAGCCAGTAAAAATAGCCGGATTTGCCTCAACAAGCTGATCTGCAGTAGTTGGATCAGTAGAGAATCCTGTAAACAATTTTCTGACTTGATCAACAACCTCATCATGATCGACAGCTCCAGAAGCAGATACAACCTAAGCCAACCGCCAAAATAGAAAGTTTTATCACTCAAGCTACACATAAGAAATGGCTAAATTATTCCAAATAGGCACATAACCATACCATTCTAGGACAGGTATAATGCGTTGAAATGTACTGCTGCAAATCTTTCTTCGAGATAGATTTAATGTTCTCCGTAGGACCTAATATCGTGTCCCCCAGCGGATGGTCTCGGAATGCTGCGGTATGCAGGTGATCAAATATCACCTCCTCCATCATTCCTTGCACCTGTCTACCCATAAACATATGCAGCCATGCATCAAACATACATAACAATCACTACTCTCTGGCCAATGGTCAGATGACCAAATTACCAATGCCAGAGAACATCAAGAGTAAGTATCAGGAAAGCTTACACCCATGGACTAGTAAATTTAGGAATCTAAGTCTAACTGTATAGGGAAAAAGGGTGGTAACGCAGCAAAAGGGGCGACAGCTCACCTCCTCCATCTCGCGGAGGATGACGCCGCGCTCGCGCTGGATGCCCTGCTGCGGGAAGCGTGGGTGCTGCAGGATGTCGCTGAGCACGTCAAGCGCGGCGGGCACGTCGCGGCCCTGCACGTCGGCAAAGAAGGTGGTCTGCTCGCGGGAGGTGTAGGCGTTGAGGCGCGCGCCCATGTCTTCGATCTCCACCTCGAGCGCGTTCGCGGTGGGGCGGCGCTCCGTGCCCTTGAAGGCCATGTGCTCGAGGAAGTGCGCCGTGCCGTTGGTGCCGGGCAGCTCGAAGCGGCTGCCGGCGTCGACCCAGACGCCGACGGAGGCCATGCGGGTGGCGGCCGGGTAGGACTGGGTGACGACGCGGAGGCCGGTGGGGAGCGTGGAGACGCGCGCGGCGGGTAGGCGGAGAAAAGGGGAGTGGTCGGCGGCGCGGGGCACCGGCGACGCGTGGCGGAGGAAACGGTCGAGCGAGGGGGCGGCGGTGGAGTGGAGGAGACGGTAGAGGTGGGGTAGGAGCCTGCGCTTCGAGCGGACGGCGGCGGCGGCGGCCATGTGTTGGATGGAGTTCCCCTACCGTCGCGCCGCCGCAAAGGAGGAGAGGGGAGGAAGGGTTGGGCTTTTCGCTCCCGTTTATTCTTGCGTCGGGGGAAAGGCTCGGCAGAGATATCAAAAGCTTCTGTTCCACGTAAATCAGGTCCGTGGACACACGGGAGGGCTTTTTTTATGTCAAAAATTTGAAACGGACTGTGGTTCGGGGTCGGGTTCGTATCCGGCCCAGATTTGGTTGCACACTTGCTTACTCCTACGTTGGGTTTTTTTCTTCGAGAAGAAAACGTTGACGTTCCCTAAAAAAGAAAAATTGACGTTTTACGAGGACAAAATCGATCTCCACTGGGTTTGGATGGTCAAGAGGACAGTGGTATTTTTTAACCCATCAGAGTTTGGTATTTTTAACCTATCAAAGTTTAAGTCTTGGTGCTCACATTTATTTTGAATTTATTACAGAATTTTTGTTGATGGGCTTTCAATGAGAGGATACGTTCTCATCGACTACGGGGCGCCTATATTGTGTCACTAAAAAAGGGCCATGAACCTATGTTAGCTCTCGATTTTAGTAAATGATCACTGATCGAAGTTGTATTTTGAGGACCGACTGATATCTAAGACAACAATTTTTAGATGACTGGAAGGGAGAGTCTTTTTTTTAGAATCCTGGAAGGGAGAGTCTTAGTTAACAATGAGAATGCCAATAGAGTAAAAGTAAAATTATTAGAATTGATGTGTTTATTTTTGAGTGGAAATAGTAGGGACTAGGGAGGATGTCAATAGGACTAGGGGTGGGGGCTGAATGTTCTAATCGTGTGAGTGCCAGAGTACTAAATCAAGCTTGGAGCGCCATCGCAGCGTTGCGCCGTAGGAAAGAGGAGTCTCCGTGTTCGAGGTTGCCAAACCATGGAGGTGCTTCGGTGGCCCGGACTCAGGAGTTTGATCCCTAGCGACCATATTTGATGTCGGCGGCGATGAGTGTGACTATGGTGGAGAGGATGAGGTGAGCTCCACAAGGAGCCGGTTCGCATCAAATGTTGTTAGAGCATCTCCAACCGCGCCCCCAACAGCCCCCCCTAGGCCGTTTTTTAGCACCGGCGCTCAAAAAATGGTCCAGTCGCGCCCCCAAGAGCCCATTTTTCGCCGGTCTGGGCCGAAACTGGCGCCGACGGACCCAGGCCGAACCCGGCGCGCTGGGGGCGGCTGGGTGTCGGTGTCAAAACCGGCAGATCTCGGGTAGGGGGGGCCAAGTTGTGCGTCTAAGGATCGATGGTAACAAGGGACAATGGGACACAATGTTTACCTAGGTTCGGGCCCTCTTAAAGGAGGTAAAACCCTACGTCCTGCTTGATTGTATTTGATGAGTATAGGGGTTACAGGAGTTGATCTACCTCGAGATCGTAATGGCTAAACCCTAGTTGTCTAGCCTATGAATATTCTGATTCCGTCTACGGACTAAACCCTCCGGTTTATATACACACCGGAGGGGCCTAGGGTTATACAGAGTCGGTTTACCAGGGGAGGAAATAGCATATCCGGACACCAATCTTGTCATCCACGCATACAGGTCCTACTCGGACACGGGGGGTGGTTTTCTGCTTTTATCTTCATGGCCCACCAGCCCGGCCCATATCGAATAGGCCGGACGCCCGAGGACCCCCTAGTCCAGGACTCCCTCAGTAGCCCCTAAACCAGTCTTCGATGACAATGTGTTCGGCACGCGGAGTGTCTTCGGCATTGCAAGGCGGGTTCCTTCTCCTGAACATTTAGGTTAATTTCCCGTACAGAGGAACTGTGTCCGGCTCTGCATAATCAACACAACCCTTAGCCACGAAGGCAAGATGTTAAAACAGGAACAGTGTCTTTTACTAACAACTTTTCTCGGCGAAGCGTCACACTCGATCCTTTAATATTTCGAATCGTTTTCACGCCTCTCATTTTGCGCTTCGAGGCTTAGCCTCCATTGGCACGTCTTGTCAAAACAGAGATCGTGCCCATCCATTATGGGATTCTCATCAATGTGATTTGGGTAACCCAACCGCACCTTACGCACGCTTTCGTCAAATGGAGGTGGAAGCAGGAGTGGTTCTACATCACCGAACCCCACCGCGCCAACTGGGTGGCCATACCTGACTTCAGATTCAGCCCCCCTACGAGACTCACCTCATGGACCGCCAAGGGCCTTGATTGGGGGTCCCAAATGGAGGTGAAGATGCTATAGAAACGCATCACCAACGTGCTGGATACGAACACCGGTCGCATGAACGTGGTTCAAGTGATGCTCTTCCGCCGCGTCCTTCCCTGCTAACACCGGGCCTCCCCCATGTGGGATTTCAATCCGGAGGGGCCATGGACCCTGAGGAGCTTCTTCGGCACCACACACAAAGACATATGGAAGTTGCTCTTCAAGGCCCAGAAAAGCTGGCCAATGAAGACGAGGACATCGGACGCGACATCGAGAATCCGGCCTCAGAGATAACCGTTAGTTTCTCTAAAGACCCATTCGGCCGATGTTTTAATTAATAGAGATTTTATCTCCTGCCTTTTTCACAGGGCTGGACAGCAAAGGCAGCGCCGGATCAACTGTCCGGCACCGCTACCGAAGAACCCAGCCACACCCCAGCTAACGGAGATGCTGGTCCCAGTGCCTTATCAGGCGCCGGAGAAGAAGGCCAAGAAGAAGGGCAAGGAAGCCAAGGGTGGCCCCCACTGCAAAGGCCCTTCGGACACTGTGTCCGGAGAGACCGAAGTCCTCTCCTTCCACGAGGGAGACGAGGAAGAAGAGGAGGAGGAGGAGGTGGAAAGCGACTCCCCCCGCAAGGGGGGGGGAGAAGAGGACTGCCTCTGAAGACCCGGAGGGGGAGATGCCGAAAAGAGGGAAGCTGGCCCTCTCAGATAGTTCAGACTCAGAGTCCAAACACGTCCCCAAGAGACCTCCCAGGGTGAAGCCCCTGGCCGAACCGTAAGTATTAATAATCTTACTGTTCGTCTTTAGTTTGCCTGCCTCTGTTATATGAGTTGCATTGTTATTTGCCTTTCAGCCCTCCCCGTGAGGTTCCGCACACTTCCTTATCGGAGGGGAACTCCCTGCCACCCGAGCAGGAGGAGAGCGACACGCAGCCGCGATCCCGCGATCCCCCTCGCCTATTAGCATGGAGGACATCGAAGTGTCGTCCCAAAGGACTTCTCCTGGCCGAGGAGGGGCAGAAGAGGCCGTCGAGAAGGCGCGTGAGGTTAATACCACGGTCGTCGAAGACCTGGGGGAGGCGACCCCCATGACAACCAACGGTGGGGAGTGTCAGTGTCAAAACCGGCGGATCTCGGGTAGGGGGTCCCAAACTGTGCGTCTAAGGCTAATGGTAACAAGAGGCGGGGGGCACAATGTTTACCCAGGTTCAGGCCCTCTCTATGGAGGTAATACCCTACTTCCTGCTTGATTGATCTTGATGATATGAGTATTACAAGAGTTGATCTACCACGAGATTGTAGAGGCTAAACCCTAGAAGCTAGCCTATGATTATGATTGTTGTTGTCCTACGGACTAAACCCTCCAGTTTATATAGATACCGGAGGGGCTAGGGTTACACAGAGTCGGTTACAAAGAAGGAGATCTACATATCCGAATAGCCAAGCTTGCCTTCCATGCAAAGGAGAGTCCCACCCGGACACGAGACGAAGTCTTCAATCTTGTATCTTCATAGTCCAACAGTCCGGCACAAGTATATAGTCTGGCTGTCCGAGGACCCCTTAATCCAGAACTCCCTCAGTAGCCCCTGAACCAGGCTTCAATGACGATGAGTCCGGCGCGCAGATTGTCTTCGGCATTGCAAGGCGGGTTCCTTCTCCGAATACTCCATAGAAGATCTTGAACACAAGGATCATGTCTGGCTCTGCAAAACAAATTCCACATACCACCGTAGAGAGCACAATATTCCACAAATCTAATCTGCTGGCAACTTTTCACACCGTGACATCACGCCACGGCCCGGTCATTATTCAAACCGTTTTCTCAACCTGCTGCTGCACATATTGCGAGGCGGTTTCATTGGCACGTCTTGTCGAAGCAGAGATCGTGTCCCCTTATCACAGGATTCTCATCAATACGGATGTGAGTAACCCAACCGCGCCATCAACACGACGCTTGGGGAATAAGCGAGTTTTATAGGGCAAGTGGGGAGGCGCATGGTTTCTACCGCCTTTATAAAGAGATAAGGATCCCCCTTTTCACCCACGCCTTCTTCTTCCTCCGCTCATCCATTCTCCCTCGCTCGAGCTCTAGCGCCCAAGCCTTCTCCTTCTTCGCAAAGTCATTCCAAGTATGTCCGGAGCAGGAGGCAAGTGGATGGCCTCCTCCGTTAAGGAGGAAGACATCATGAAGCTTCGGGAGGCCAGATACCTGGCCGCGGACATCGCGCACCGGCTCCCTACCGAAGGGCAGATCATCCCTACCCAAAAGCCTCAGGAGAGGGTAGTGTTTCTCTCTCACTTTGTCCGCGGACTGGGATTTCCCCTCCACCCATTTGTCCGTGGGCTCATGTTTTATTACGGGCTGGACTTCCATGATCTGGCCCCCAATTTCATCCTCAATATCTCGGCGTTTATCGTCGTGTGCGAGGCCTTCCTCCACATTACGCCCCACTTCGGCCTATGGCTGAAGACCTTCAACGTGAAGCCGAAGGTGGTGGTCGGCCAGCAAGCAGAGTGCGAAGGCGCCATGGTGGGCAAAATGCCCAATGTCACCTGGCCCGAAGGCTCCTATGTGGAGACCGTGAAGGGGTGGTCTTGATGACCCGCAAGTATACGGGATAATTGTAGCCTCTTTCGATAAGTAAGAGTGTCGAACCCAACGAGGAGATAAGGTAGAACAAATATTCTCTCAAGTCCTATCCGCCACTGATACGACTCTACGCACGCTTAGTGTTCGCTTTACCTAGAACAAGTATGAAAGTAGAAGTACTTTGAAGGTGTTGTTGGATAGGTTTGCAAGATAATAAAGAGCACGCAAATAAAAGTTAGGGGCTGTTTAGATAAAGAAGTAATAGAGTAAATATAGCGAGTGTGGAAAAGTGGTGGTAGGAGTTGTGAAATTGTCCCTAAGCAATTGACTACGTTACTAGACCGGTAATCACTATTGCAATTCTATTTGAGGGAGAGGCATAAGCTAACATACTTTCTCTTCTTGGATCATATGCACTTATGATTGGAACTCTAGCAAGCATCCGCAACTACTAAAGATCATTAAGGTAAAACCCAACCATAGCATTAAAGTATCAAGTCCCCTTTATCCCATACGCAAACAACCTACTTACTCGGGTCTGTGCTTCTGTTCACTCACGCCACCCACCATAAGCAAATCATAAACATATTACAAACCCTACAGCGGGAATCCCTCATGCTTGCGCGACACAAAGAGCACCATAGGACAACACCAATAATAAAACATGCAATTCAAACCAATCATAGCAATTCATCAATCACCGGTAGGACAACGAAAATCTACTCAGACATCATAGGATGGCAACACATCATTGGATAATAATATGAAGCATAAAGCACCATGTTCAAGTAGAGGGTACAGCAGGTTGCGGGAGAGTGGACCGCTGAATATAGATGGGGGAAGGTGATGGAGATGTTGGTGAAGATGGCGGATGTGTTGGTGTAGATCACGGTGATGATGATGGCCCCCGGCAGCGCTCCGGCGCCATCGGAAGCAAGGGGGAGAGAGCGCCCCTTCTTCTTCTTCTTCCTTGACCTTCTCCCTAGATGGGAGAAGGGGTTCCCCTCTGGTCCTTGGCTCCCATGGCGTGGGAGGGGCGAGAGCCCCTTCGAGATTGTATCTATCTCTCTGTCTCTCTCTGTTTCTGCATTCTCGAATTCTGCCCTGGCACCGTTTCTTTTATATCCGGAGATCCGTAACTCCGATTGCATTGAAACCTTTGCCCGAATCTTTTTCCAAAAACTAGCTTTCTTGCGGCCAAAGAGGGGCATCAACCGCCTTACGGGTGGCCCACGAGGGTGCCAGGCGCGCCCAGGGGGGAGGGCGCGCTCCCCTGTCTCGTGGCCACCTCGGGCACCGTTTCGCGTTGATTCTTCCTCCAGAAAATCCTAGATATTCCAAAATATTTCTCCGTCCGTTTTTATCCCGTTTGGACTCCGTTTGATATGGGGTTTCTGCGAAACATAAAACATGCAACAAACAGGAACTGGCACTGGGCACTGGATCAATATGTTAGTCCCAAAAAATAGTATAAAAAGTTGCCAAAAGTATATGAAAGTTGTAGCATATTGGCATGGAACAATCAAAAATTATAGATACAACGGACACGTATCAGGTGGCAATCAGGGTGGTTCTACATCACTGAGCCGCGCGACACCAACTGGGCAGCGGCCCCCGAATTTCGATCCGGCATCCCCATGCGGCTCACTTCCTGGAAAGAGAAGGGCCTAGCCTGGGGCTCATCGGTGGAGCTGACCAGACTTCAGACTTGCGTCAAAAATATGATAAGCAAGAAAATCAAGCTTGTCAACATGGTCCAGGTCATGCTCTTCCGCCGGATCCTTCCGTGCCAAAGACGAGCCTTCAATATGTGGAGTTCGACCCGGCCGAACACCAGACGCTGCGAGAGCTCTTCGACACGACGCACAAATACGTCTGGAAGGTGTTGTTCAAGGCCGCCAAGGTACCTCCTCCCATAACCGAGGATCGCGGACTCAGCGCAAAGCGCCCCGCCAATCCGGTAAGCTCTTTATATTTCGCAAGATGTTCCTTTCCCCAGTATATTTGTGGGAGGAATCTAAGCCTCCACGCCAATTTAACAGGACTGGGTAGCGATAGCGGAGCGGATTGACTGTCCAGCTCCATTACCCGAAGATCCAGCAACGGCTCTCTTAACGGAGATGCTGTTTCTGGCGCCCTATGAGGTGCCGGAGAAGAAGGCCAAGAAGAAGGCCACGGGGACCAGGAAAGGTCTCCGGCGCAAGGTTGTATCAGACTCATCGTCCGAAGACACCGAGGCGCGCTCCTCCAATGAAAACAAAGAGGAGGAAGAGGAAAGCTCTCCCCCCAACCGGGGGGGGGGAGGAAGGCCGCCCCGTCTGGGGAGGCCGAAGGGTCCAAGAAGGGAAAGACCCTTCCTCCGGACCACTCCACCACAGCCGCCTACAACGACGAAGAGTGGTTGCCTAGGGACAAGCCCGTGGCGAAGTCGTAAGTATCCGGACACTATAATACTTCCGGTACGTTTTGCTTTATTGCTTCTTATCATGTCAAACATACTTGTGCAGTCCGGCCAAAGCCCATATCGACGTATCCTCTTCGGATGGGTCTCTGGGCCTGTCGATGATGAATAGTGATTCACTCCCGACTGCCTCCTCCCCCAAGCCCGCGGACGACACCAAGGTGTTGTCTTAGAGAATGCCGGACCAGGGGGAGACTGTTCTAGAGACGCTGCAAGGCGAAATCCCAGATGCTGGGCACATGGGAGGGAAGACCCACATGGGTTCTGATGACGGGGGCTGCAGCAAGTTTGTCCCCCAGCCGGATACTGCTCCGGAACCCCCAGTGGTTCCGGATACAGGCAGGCAGCCTCTCCCTAGGGGGGGAGAGCCGCCCATGCCGATGACCTCTGTCCATCCAGAGGCATCGGACAACTTGCTGGAAGCGCTTGGAGGCGCTTCCATTGATGACGAACACTGTACTCTTATGAGTATGGTGATTGAGAAGGTCTGGTCCGCCAAAAGCGGATGGACCGAAGCCTGCGCCAGCCTCCTGACGAGCTTTGAGGTGAGTAATAAAATTATAAGAAAATATCATAGTATAGATAGTAGCCCCTGATGCTCTGTTTGGCATTCGGAAAGAAAAGCCGAACAGAGGATCAAATAACATCCGCAGGAGTCTAATAGAAAATGTCCATGTGAATAAACAGGCGTCACTACTGGCCGCTGCCGCTCGTATTGCAAAGGTCTCCGGACTGAAGCGGGACCTGGAGCAGACCAAGGAAGAGCTCGGCCTCGTGAAGAGGCAGCTTGAGGAAAACAAAGGTACACAATACCCCATCTGTATATTTATAAAGAAAAAATTGTTGACGCTAATAGGAGTGTCATGAATTTTAATAGGGGTCACAACCAAAGTGGTGGCCCTTAAGAAGGAGCTGACCGAGGCCGAAGACAAAGCGGCCAAGGAACGCGCCGAGCGCGAGAAGCAAGAGGCTCGTGTCGACGAGATCTAGCAAGAGCTCCAGGATTTCGTCAAAATATACGAGTCCTTGGAGCGTGACTCTAAGACGCAAGAGTCCGAGCTTGCGAAGGCCCTCCAGAGCACATAGGATGCCAAGGCCAAAGCCCAAAAGGCCCTCCAGGAGGTTCAAGCGGCTAAGAAGATTGCGGCGGGTAAGGCATTCAATATGCAAAGCAAGCATGTGAAGGAGACTTTCCTTTTACTTACCCGAATTTGGAGCTCTCCAGGAGCATTCGCAGATCTGTCGCGCAGCATATCTGATGCCGCAGAGTTCAACCGAGCTGAAGAAGGGAGCTCGACAGAGAAGTTGTTCTGGTCCCAGTATATTGGGGCCGAGCATCCGGTGCCCTTGAGCGACCAGCTGAAGCAACTGGTCGAACTTCACAAGGCGACCGAACTGGCCAAGGACCTCATAGTCCGGATGTGGCCCGCCGAGCCCCTGCCCAGCAGCTACTTCAGCCTGGTAAAGCGGCTTGTGAATGCCTGCCCGCGGCTTGAAGTCATAAAGCGGTCAGTTTGTATTGAAGGCGCGTGCAGGGCCTTCGCCCGCACGAATGTGCACTGGGCGAAGATGGATGTTGAGAAGCTGGTGACGGAGGGGCCGCCGAAGGGCAAGGAGCACCGCCACCCCAAAAAGTATTATGATAGTGTCCTTAAGGGCGCCCGCCTTGTGGCGGAGGAATGTGCTAAGGATGTAATATTTGAGTGAATATACTCATTTGATCTTGTAATATGAAAACAAGTTCATTTGCGCTATATAATGCTTGTTGATTTAAAATTTTACCTTCTGTGCATCCGTTTATAAAATCTGAGAGTTGGCCAGTCGTCGGCTTCTGCCCCCATGTAACTAGTACCGGGGTGTTCGGGATAAATCTAAACACTCTTTATCCAAAATTTTGGTCCTTTAAGGAGGTGTCTAACGCAACGAACAAGGCAATCAGACTATACAACTTTATCACTCTCACTTAGCCATAGAAGTCTATAATTTTAAATTTTGCCATAGCCCCTGGTATTCGGAAGGCCGAACTTGGGGCGCTATACACGCCTAGATCAGACAAGGCCGATTCCTCGCCCAAAGCGGAAAAAATCTTTAAGGATTTGAGACCTCTCGAACAGCGACCAGCTCTCGCCGCATCATGACAGTCAGTTTTCAACTTTCTCTACTGAGGTGCTCGTCCGGAAGAACCGGGACACAATCGCAGTAGTTCTCCGTGTGCCACCTTAGCCGATGTAGCAGAACATAAGGTGGCAAAACATGGGAGCCAGGCAAACCCAACAATTGACCCAAGACATGATTCAGAGCTGATGCATATAATGCTATAAGTTCGGGGTGCCGCACTGTCAAAAGTGTTCGGAATTTTCTTGCCGTGTTATGGGGTACACTGAAGCCCCTGGCGAGCTGAACGTACCAAAATGTACGTGTGCAATTTGTAATAAACAATCAAGGAGAAAGAAATGTAATAATAAGCTGACGTTGTACATTATTTTGTGTTGTTATTTGAATAATACGTCAAGGCGTATGTATACAAGTAGTGCGATAAGCAAAATAGGACTATTTGACATGTCCTAACCAAGAGCGAGTTGCGTGTGGGTATGTAAAACAGGTATAGCGATCGCTATCAGAGACCACCTGGGGATTCCCTTGTTCAGAGCTCCTTGCTTCCTTGGTGTTTCCGTCCCGTGATGGGTCCAATAATCAGGTTATCGGAAGAGCCTCCGGAAAATAGGGACCTAAAAGAAAGAAAAAGGGTGAAGGTATACGGGTCCTGGGGCGGTTGAGCCGCATTGTGGGCCGTACTATAGCTGTGCTTTCGCCTATGCCCATGGTATTTTAAGTGCGTAATTATGTACGCGCGGCACAAATTTTACCGCTTGACTGGGACTCGGGCAGAGGCCGAATTGCTAGGCGAGCTCGGGGCGTGCCAGATCATCCTGTTGCAGAGTACTCCGGACTCGCTTAGCGGTGTCCGGGGGCTTTAATGCCGAATTGGAGGTCTGCCTAAGAAGGTTGCTCTGTACTTCTGCTGCGAGGGCCGCAGTGTGCTCTTCTGTACGGCGGTAGCGCTCTGTGTTTCCATTGAATGTTATAACACCGCGAGGTCCTGGCATCTTGAGCTTGAGGTATGCATAGCGTGGTACCGCATTGAATCTGGCGAATGCGGTTCGTCCGAGCAGTGCGTGATAGCCACTACGGAAGGGGACGATATCGAAGATTAACTCCTCGCTTCGGAAGTTGTCCGGAGATCCGAAGACTACTTCCAGTGTGATTGAGCCCGTGCAACAGGCCTCTACACCTGGTATGACACCTTTAAGGGTGGTGTTAGTGGGTTTGATCCTTGAGGGATCGATGCCCATTTTGCGCATTGTATCCCGATAGAGCAGGTTCAGGCTATTGCCACCGTCCATAAGGACTCTTGTAAGGTGGAATCCGTCAATGATGGGTGATGTCTACTACACAACCTTCTTCTTGTAGACGTTGTTGGGCCTGCAAGTGCACATGTTTGTAGGACAGTAGCAAATTTCCCTCAAGTGGATGACCTAAGGTTTATCAATCCGTGGGAGGCGTAGGATGAAGATGGTCTCTCTCAAACAACCCTGCAACCAAATAACAAAGAGTCTCTTGTGTCCCCAACACACCCAATACAATGGTAAATTGTATAGGTGCACTAGTTCAGCAAAGAAATGGTGATACAAGTGCAATATGGATAGTAGATAAAGGTAATTGTAATCTGAAATTATAAAAACAGCAAGGTAGCAAGCGATAAAAGTGAGCGTAAACGGTATTGCAATGGTAGGAAACAAGGCATAGGGTTCATACTTTCACTAGTGCAAGTTCTCTCAACAATAATAACATAGATAGATCATATAACAATCCCTCGACATGCAACAAAGAGTCACTCCAAAGCCACTAATAGCAGAGAACAAACGAAGAGATTATGGTAGGGTACGAAACCACCTCAAAGTTATTCTTTCGGATCAATCTATTCAAGAGTTCGTACTAGAATAACACCTTAAGACACAAATCAACCAAAACCCTAATGTCACCTAGATACTCCATTGTCACCTCAAGTATCCGTGGGCATGATTAGACGATATGCATCACACAGTCTCCGATTCATCTATTCAACCAACACAAAGTACTTCAAAGAGTGCCCCAAAGTTTCTACCGGAGAGTCAAGGCGAAAACGTGTTCCAACCCCTATGCATAGGTTCATGGGCGGAACCCGCAAGTTGATCACCAAAACATACATCAAGTGGCACGTGATATCCCATTGTCACCACAGATAAACACGGCAAGACATACATCAAGTGTTCTCAAATCCTTAAAGACTCAATCCGATAAGATAACTTCAAGAGGAAAACTCAATTCATCACAAGAGAGTAGAGGGGGAGAAACATCATAAGATCCAACTATAATAGCAAAGCTCGCGATACATCAAGATCGTGCCATAGAGAGAACACGAGAGAGAGAGAGAGATCAAACACATAGCTACTGGTACATACCCTCAGCCCCGAGGGTGAACTACTCCCTCCTCGTCATGGATAGCACCGGGATGATGAAGATGGCTACCAGTGCGGGATCCCCCCCTCCGGCAGGGTGCCGGAACGGGCTTCCGAGAGGTTTTTGGTGGCTACAAAGGCTTGCGGCGGCGGAACTCCTGATCTATCTTCTTTTTCGATGTTTTTAGGGTACGTAGGCTTATATAGGCGAAAGAAGTCGATCGGGGAGCCTCGAGGGGCCCACGAGAGGGTAGGGCGCGCCCAGGGGGGTGGGCGCCCCCCCTATCTTGTGGCTTCCTCGATGCTCTTTTGACGTGAACTCCAAGTCTCCCGGATCATATTCTTCCTAAAAATCACGCTCCCAAAGGTTTCATTCTGTTTGGACTCCGTTTGATATTCCTTTTCTTCGAAATACTGAAACAGGCAATAAAACAGCAATATGGGTTGGGCCTCCGGTTAATAGGTTAGTCCCAACAGTAATATAAAAGTGTATAATAAAGGCCGTAATCATTCAAAACAGATAATAAAATAGCATGAATGCTTTATAAATTATAGATACGTTGGAGACGTATCAGCATCCCCAAGCTTAATTCCTGCTCGTCCACGAGTAGGTAAATGATAAAGAAAGAATTTATGAAGTATGAATGCTAGAAGGTGCACAAATTTGATCAATGATAATTTCAATCACCTTTTCTAGCATGATTATATGTCATAACAGTAGTTCATCTCATAAAACTTCTCACGATCAAGTAACAAGCAATTCTCATGTTAAAGCATAGACCATAAACTTTCTTGAAAACTAGCAAACTTCATTCTTAGTCATCAAACAATTGCAATTCATCTTATTTTCAGGAAGGGTCTATGTCAGAGCTTTGATTTAGCAAACTCCACATACCCAACTATCGTATAGTCTTCTACAATTGCTAACACTCACGCAATACTTGTGGTTATGGAGTTTTAATCGGACACTGAGAAAGATAGGGGCTTATAGTGTTGCCTCCCAATGTATTCACCTTTGGGTGATGTCAACAATAATAGTTCATGCTAACTTACATCCAATTGGATATATATATCAGGATCTTTCCAACACGAGGTGCTTTCCAAAGGATAAAATGAAAAAGGTAAAGGTGAAGATCACCTTGACTCTTGCATAAAGTAAAAGACATAAAGTAAAAGATAGGCCCTTCGCAGAGGGAAGCAAGGATTTGCAGAGGTGCCAGAGCTCAATTTTGAAATAGAGATAAATAATTTTGAGAGGTATGATCTCATTGTCAACATAACAACCAAGAGTTCCCAGTATCTTCCATACTACATACATTATAGGCGGTTCCCAAACAGAATGGTAAAAGTTTTTACTCCCCCTCCACCAACAATCATCAATACATGGCTTGCCCGAAACAACGGGTGCCTCCAACTAACATCAAACCCTGGGGGGGGGGGGTTTGTTTGTAATTATTTTTTATTTGATTTTGATCTTTTTGGATCATGGGGCTGGGCATCCCGGTTACCGGCCCTTTCTCATGAATGAGGAGTGGAGTCCAGTCCTCTTGAGAATAACCCACCTAGCATGGAAGATACTGACAGCCCCCAGCCGCTACATGAGTGATTCGGGCATACAAAACAGAATATTATGGGATATTTAAGGATATTTGGAAGCACAAGTAGTATCTCTACTTGGTGCAAGGAAT